>NC_040905.2:153519960-153820355 GCF_004126475.2 Phyllostomus discolor | reverse complement strand
CCCGCAACCTTTCAGTCTACAAGATGATGCTCCAACCAACTGAGCCACACTGCGTAGGGCCCAGTGGCTTTTCCATACAAATGACCTGTCTTGGCTCAAGCTTCAAACTTTCCTAAAATCTCCCAGGGGCTTTCCTAAAAATCTCCCAAACAAGCAGCATCTGTCCTCTGCATAACCTGTACCTCTTGCTAACTGGACACAGGCCTGGCACTAGCAGCAGCCAGCCTTGGTTTGTAGCTTGGCCTCTCCTTGGCATCTCAAAGCTCAGCACAAGTAGCAGCATTTTTCAGATTGCTTGGTAGCTCATTCCAGGTGGCCCCAGGAAGGGCAGGTGATGGCTGACCTTACACCCCCTGGGAGGCCCAGAGCCAGTGCTGCCGGGTGGAGAGCTTGAGGCCATGCCAAGTTACAACTTTACCATCACCATGAGCTACACACTAGAGGGGTAGATTTGGTAAGCACCAAAACCCCACTGAAGCAAGTAAGTTCTGCTCCAAAAGGTCAACTCCAGTATAGCAGCTCTTCTGCTATAGTCACAGCTGGTCCCCCTGGCCAGCCAGCCTAAGGGTTAATCCCTTCCAGTGACAGTAACAGCAACCAAGGTTCAACTACAACAGGACAGTGCACACAGTCCCCTGAAGGGTGCACCTGGAACACCCAGCTCAGGTGACTGGGGAGGCTGTAACACCTGGCACTACAAGACATCTATTACACAAAACCACTCTACCAAGTTTGGGAGACACAGTGCTCTAATCTGATACATAGAAGCAAATGTACAGAAGCAGCCAAATTGAGGAGACAAAGGAACGGGTCCCAAATGAAAGAACATAAATCTCCAGAAAAAGAACTAAGTGAAATGGAGACAAGCAAACTACCAGATACAGAGTTCAAAACAATGGTTAAAAGGATGTTAGTGGAACTTAGTGAGAACTTCAAAAGCATGAAAAAGGACATAGAAACCATTAAAAACACACTCAGAAATGAAGGATACAGCAACTGAAATGAAGAATAATTTATGAAGAATCAATAGTAGAGGAGATGAAGCTAAGAATCAAATAAGCAATTTGGAATACAAGGAAGCAAAAACACCCAATCAGGACAGCAAATAAAAAGAATTTAAAAAATGAAGATAGTGTAAGGAACCTTTGGGACAACTTCATGGGGGTGCTGAAAGGAAAAGAGAGAGAGCAAGGAATTGAGAACCTTTTTGAAAAAATAATGACAGAAAACTTCCCAAACCTGGTGAAGGAAATAGACATACAAGTCCAGAAAGTGCAGACAATCCCAAACAAGATGAACCCAAAGAGGCCCACACCAAGACACATCCTAATTAAAATATAAAAGGTTAAAGAAAAGGGGAGCTTTTAAAAGCAGCAAGAGAAAAACAGTTATCTACCAGGGAGCTCCCATTAGACAGTCAGCTGATTTCTCAAAAGAAACTTTACAGGCCAGAAGCTAGTGGCAAGAAATATTCAAAGTGATAAAAAGCAAGGATCTACAATCAAGGTTACTCTACCCAACAAAGGTATCATTTACAATCAAACTAAGATAAAGAGCTTCCCAGACAAGAAAAAGCTAAAGGAGTTCATCACCACCAAGCCAGTGTCACATAAAATGTTAAAGAGTCTTCTTTAAGAAGAAGAACAAAAAAGGATTAAAAATATGAACAATGAAATGGCAACACATACGTATCTATCAGTAACTGAATTGAATCTAAAAAACAAAATAAACAAACAAGCAGTACAAAAACAGACTCATGAATACAGAGAAGATGTTGATGGTTGCCAGATGGAAGTCAAGTCGGGAGGGTGGCTGAAAAAGGTGAAGGGATCAAAAAGTACAAATTGGTAGTTACAGAATAGTCATGGGGATGTAAAGTACAGCATAGGGAGGGACTATAGTCAGTAACATTCTAATAGCTACATATTATTAGAATTAGTTAATACTACCTACTACATTGTTTCAGATGGGTATGAGATTTAATGGGATGATCACTTAGTAAGTTATATACTGTCTAATCAATGGGGTGTATAGTTGAAATGAATATAACATTGTATGTCAACTACAATTGAAAAAGAAAAATATAAAAATTTAAAAATGCATCTTTTCTACTGTAGTAGGATTCCAATGTAATCATGTTGCCAACAACCTCCTCAAAAAATTGTGCTATTTCAGGAACTGAGTGTTGATCTATGTTGCTGACATATTAGATGTTGGCCAGCAGTAGCTAGGTCAGCCATGGTGATTGGGAGTCCATTGAGAGCCTCTTCTATGATAGTATTCATGGATTCATTTGTGTATCCATTATATTAATGACAGAGCTAGCATATGTCAATTGGTAAAGTCCTTCTATTTAGTTCTTTATTGCTTCTTCCTTGTTGTCACTTTAACATTTCATAGAGGAGAATTCCTCTTTGACTCCATTTCTTATGTTCATACACAAGCCTCTCCACCAAATGATTCTGTACTACAACTCCTTTCCAGGCCCCTGGTCAACCAAACAACCCATTTACCACTATCCATGAGTTTGTGTATATGTGTGTGAATATGTGTATATAAAATATGTATATATATTATCTTAGACCACTTTTGTTCCAAACAAAATACATGGGCAGGCACACCATTAGAAGCTCTGCTCATAGGAAGAGTTTCTTCTCACTATGGTTGCATTAAGTTCCTCCTTGAATGGGATTATAATGCAGCCACAGTCCATTTTTAACTTGCACTCACATTTTGAGATGACCCATACATGAACCACCATTGATCTTTTCTTCCTCTTTCAGCTTCTCTTGTATACCTGTCATTTCTTTCAGGGCTCCAGGTTCAAAATCTGTCTCAGGTCTGGAGAGTATCCAAGGGAGTTAGTTGGCTATGCTCAACCTTCTGATTGGCTATTCTTAATTTTTTTTGACTGTGTAGATTGAGCAATACTCTTGTTGGTCCTCCATCTATTTTTGCCCCTAGGGCTACTTTAATCTATTAGCCATCTCCATAACTTCTCCACCAAGCTGACATTCTAATCTTGCCACTCATTCTAGAAATATTATTGCTTGTTCAGTTGTCACCACCTGGCCTCTATTACTTGGAATTTTATAATCCTCCTTGTTATCAGTAAATCCATCTTTCTAAAAGTATCCCCTACAATCTTCCACCACTGAGTTTCTCATTGATGCCAGAGCCTATCTCACCAGCATATTCCTGATCACTTAAATAAATGGGGTATCCACCAGGCCCCATGAACATATTCAGCTGGCTTGTGGCCCAGTTAGGTATACCCACCTCTCTTGAGCCTTTTGAGTTGGGTATACCCACCTCTCTGAGCTTTTTGATCCCTTTTTATATAATTTATCAGTAAACAACAGCTTTGAGATCGTGGTAAGCAAGAATAGACAGAGGGAGAAGTTGAACTGTGGTACAGTTTCAGCAATGACTTCAGAAGGTTTTACTGGGAGCTCTTGAAATGGGATGGATATTCAGAATTGTCTACCTGGAAGTAAAGGGAAACTGGCCTTTATAACTCTATGTCTTGGATGCATACTATCCCATGGAAAGGGGCATGATCTTGGACAAGGTGGCTCCTTTAGGTTGAGGACAATTCCCAAAAGGGGTTTGGCTGAGATCTTGTAGCCATCAACACTCCCGCAGCTCGGATAATGTGTTTCTTCAATCCTAAAGGGGGTTCTGGGCTGTATCTCACAGCACCCACTACACCAATATCCACTACACTGTGGTCCCAGCTGGTCTCTAACACCATGCCCCAACCATTCCTTCCTGACTGCACATGCTGCTTTCCCATCTTGGGTTTTCTCCTTGTAGTTCACTCAAACTTCAAAATAGCTCAAGCACTTCTCTTCTGTCCTCCCTGACCTCCCTTAGCATACTCTGCTTTACTGCCTCTCCCTTTCTTGCTCCCATAGTAATGTTTATTATCATTTTATCACATTATATTGGAATGATTTAAACCCACATTATATAGGAAACGCCTCGAGGGCAGGGATTATGTCTTATTCTCCTGATGTTGACATGTTGCCTGACATATAACAGGCACTCATCCAATGTGATTTATTAAAAGTGTGAGTAAATGAATGAGTTAATAACTTAATGAATGTTCATATACACTCATTTTTTTCCAGAGAGAATCGGAGGCAGCCAAGTTCCCCAAATCCAACATACTGCAGCTTATGGAGTAGTAGCTCAAAATATGCAAAACCTGGCAGAAATGCATGTCTCAGTCTCTGGAATGGCACACTATTGGGGTATAAATATGAGTCTTGGAAAAACCCTCATTTCAATGTTACAGATACCCAGATTGGTGACAGCAGGGTATCTTCTCACAAGGACAAGAGATCCCAGCCAATAGCACTTTCAAGAATGTGCAAGCAAAGAGTTAACAGTCTCACAGCTGCCTCTCATTGGAGGTGTTAATGAGGTGACAGGGGGAAAGATTTTAAAATAAAATTGCCTTCACTCATTCCAGTTAAATTCCAGTACAATGGAAAGACACGAACCTCTCTCCACTAATCCTCTCTCCCTACCCCCATTCTAATGAGGTCTGACCTTAGCTCTGGGGTTGCATGCCTTAAAACGGTCTGCTAAGAATTTGGAACTGCCCACTTGGTTTCCAAACCTCAGGTTGCCTTGGGGAGGTTTTTAAAATTCGGTTACCAGAGATACTTTGGTTAGAGAAAATGATTCAAAAAAGAACGTGCAGTAAGGCACAGCTGGGATGTCATCTGTGCGAGCAATCAGAAACCGGGCATGAAGTCATTCCAAGGTACTTTCTGCTTGTTTATTTAGAAATTCTCTGTTTCTGTGTCATGAATCAGAAGTAAAGGACAACAGTTTAGAAAGAAAGGTAAGATATGGTCCTGAGTCTTTCAAAAAGATCTCCAACATGGCCAAAAGACAAGCGTGTCATCCCAACTGCAAGTTTTCAACATCCCACACTGCCCCCATTGTAGAAAGGTCAGAGGTAAAAGGGTGCTGCAGTAGCTCCATATTGCTTGAGGCACCAATGATTTACATTTCTGAAGGGACTACTCCTTCAAGGATGAGGAGGTTTAACCTCACTATGATACAGAGAAGAGGCCACAGTCTAGGTAGAGTCACAGAGACATGTTTATTTGAATGGGGCAAGCAATTCACCTCACTGAGTCTCAAAATTCTCATCTGTAAAGTAGGACTCATGTTCCTAATTCAGTTAATTATTGCAAGGCTTAAAAGTGATAAGATGTAGGAAATATTTAGCACAGGCATAAGAACATTATTATTATAATTATTGATGAGGAGGAGCATTTGTTTAAGAATTCTGTATTCATGATTGAATACAGATGACACACATGTGTATAATGCTAAAATATCTTGTACTATGAGTAGAAGAGATTGTGTGCTTGATTTTATCGGGACTAGTTAACAAATATGAGGAAAAATACTAGTTGTTCAACCAGAATGCTTTACTTTGTTGCAAAATTACTTAACCTCTCTCTCTGCCTTTGTTTCCTTGTCAATAAAACAAGACTCATAAGATCTATCCCATAGTGTTTCTAAAATATTTAAATGAGTTAGCAACTATAAAGCAACTAGTACAGTCCCTGACTCACAATAAAGAGTTTTACTGTGCCTATTGTTGGCTTTTTAAGCACTGTCTAATTATTTCAATGGTTTTATATCAGGATGCTCCTGAAGAAGCACCCCCCTCCCCCGCCCTGGTTTAAGAGGAAGGAGGAAAAAGAAAAGAATACTCCAGTCACTTAGTGATTATTTGCTCCAATGACAAATAGCCTTCACTATGACCCTACTTGCATGTGAACAGATTCACATTTCTTGAACAATGTCTGTACCAGCTCTTCACTACATATGATAAATAATATTCTCTCATGGTCATCAAAAATGTTGTAGTTTAAGCCCTGGCTGGTGTAGCTCAGTGGATTGAGCACAGGCTGCGAACCAAAGTGTCGCAGGTTCGATTCCCAGCCGGGGTACATGCCTGGGTTGCAGGCCATAACCCCCAGCAACTGCACATTGATGTTTCTCTCTCTCTCTCTGTCTCTCTGTCTCTCTCTCCCCCCCTCCCTTCCCTCTCTAAAAATAAATAAATAAAATCTTTAAAAAAATGTTGTAGAGGTTAAAAATAGGCCAGGGCAGCAGCTATGCAAATAACACTTAAGTGCCCTTTAATAGAGAACCTAGATTGCTGAGGGGAAAGTGTAAGAGGCTGCTAGGCCAGCTTGTTACTTTTCCACTTACACAAAGCAAACAGACAAAGACAAACAAACAATAAAAACCTAGGCTAGCAAAGGAAAAACATTATTTTTTTAAGGATTGATACATGAGAAAAACTTTCATCATATCACATTTTACTTTAATATTAAAAATTGAAAAAGAGGCTCTGAACCTCTGTTAATGTTTTCTGTGAATTAAAGCTGTTCTAAAAATACAGTCTTTTAAAACATTAAAAGAAGGAGAACTGGGTCAGTTTGAGCATATTTAACAAGGAAAACATAATTTCAAATTTGCCTTAAATTTTTTATTTTTGCAACAAGATAAAATATTATATAAATACATTTAATGAGAAACAGTATCCTCAAAAATAGTAAGAGCATCTGAAAAGCATTTGTACACCTAACATTTTATTTTTGACCTCATAACAATCTTGTGAAACAAGTAAGGTGAGTTTCTTTCTACTGAGACCAAGATCACAGCAAATTAAGGGGATTCAAGATTTGTATCCAAATTCCCTTACTTCTTACTCTGGCATATCAATTGTTGCATTTCAAAGAGAAGAAACATAATACAAGGAATTGGCTACAAGCAAGCTGGAAGGGCTGGAGAAGCAAAATAGGAGAGAAGCAACAGAAGTAGAAAGTGATGAGTATTATTGTGGTTTCAGTTATTGGAAGGAGAAGAGAAGACTGAGACGGAAAGGGAGGACGAGATGTTCTTAGCGTCTGGGGAGATGTCTCGGTGCCAAATAGCCATCCAAATATATGGTTTCTCAAAGAAATTTAATACTCACATCTTGTGACATTTAACCCAGCCTCTTTATTGATTTTTGTGTTAAAATAAAAATACAAAAAATTTAAAAACAAAATAACATAGCAACAGAGCATATACAAGATTTCAAGACATTCCTGAGAAATATAATCATCTGTGGCCTCTTGCCCCCGCCTGGTGCTGCAATTCCATTTGCGCCCCTGAGCAAGCTGTGGCAGGCCTGAGTTGGGAAGGGGAACTGGGTCTTACCGAGGCATTTTGGAAAAGTGGTGCTGTCTGGATATACCTTGTTTCAGGAGCTCCCTAGCCTAAGAGCAATGCAGTGTTGGAGGCCTGAAGGTTCTTAGTGAACCATGAAACTGAAATGCAAACATTCATAGTTGTTAACTCAAGCACAATGTTCAATACTCAAGCACAACTTTAAACAGGCATAGTAACTGTAATGTCAAATACATGGGGTTGAACAATTCAAATTAATATTTATTGAGCTTACTATTTGTCAAATACTTTAGTGTTTTTATGTTTATACATACATTTCATTTAATACTCACCAAAACTGTATGTGGCAGTGACTTCTACTATTCCTATTTTAAAGATGGGAAAAGCTAAGAGGGTAAATGCCTTACCCAAGGCCATACAACTAAGGAATGAAGCTGTGATATGAACACAGGCTGTTTTATTCTAGAAACACAGTCCTAACAAGAGCTGTTCTTGTCCATGTCATTGGAAGCGTGATTTTGTTTTTTCCAAATGCTGTCCTAAACCCCTCAATCCTTCTGGACATGTGAAAGACCTGCTATTGCTTGGCCAAGGAAATAGCAGGTCTTGGCACAGAGTGCAAGACACAGTTTGCTTCCTGATTATCTTATACTCATATGTATCTATAGTTCTTTACACCAAGCAGTGTGTCGCTTTTTTTCTTAATTTTTTTTTACATGCAGTACATTTTCCCAAATGTGCATGGCATATAGATAGTGCAATTAACTGGTATAGTCACTACCATTTCATGCATTTTGTTTTGTTTCGTTGTTGACTTTTATGTCTCTGGGAGGAACCCAGTCCTAAAGCATTACTATACTGCTGACTTAGAAATTTGAATTAGGGAATTAAGAATATCATTTACAAATGTACCGGGTGTTAACTCAGGACTTCATAAAAAAGACACTAATACAAAACCAGAAAAAGAATAAGAGAATACAAGGCTGCAATTCCAGGATTTGATTGATTTCCACCAGTTTCATGGAGTTTTTTCGGTTTGATTTTGTTAGGATTTTCTGTTGGCTTTCCTCTCTCCATGCATGTGTTATTTGTGCAGTATATTTAAATGATGATCCATTTCCTAACCTTTTGTTATACAAAAGGACCCCTAATTTTGACCAAAGGTCATTTCAGTGGAAATTAATATTCTTAGTTACAAATTATTACATTTTCCAACCATAGTTAATGGACATAAATTTGGAGAAATTCTATCAGGAAAGAAAGGAGAAATTTAGTAATGGTAACATGCCATCTTCTATTTGATACAGGACATTTGCCAAAATAAGATAAGCAAGCTAACCAGAATTTCAACACCTTCTAGGTGTTAGGGATTTTCACCTTTATTACTAAATGTGCAAGTCCTCCCCTTTCACCTCCTAAGCTCTTGCCAGAGCTGAGACCTACACTGCAGCAATTGGGAAGCTACTCTCCTGTTCTCAAAAGATAATCACCATTTGCACAGTTAAGTATTTGGCACAGCTATGGATTCAGAAGCACTGAAGGACTCTGAAAACGTAATATTTTAATCATTGCTGTTTTAAACATATGCTTCAATTGCATTTTCCAGCTAAGGAGTGGTCTCAGCTATCATTCATATCTCACTCACAAAGACAAGTTCTCAGGCCAACTTGGCAGCTTTGAGCGATTCAGTCTATCTGGAAATCTTTCAGCTCCCTGGTTAGCATTCTTCATGTCCAAATCCAGGTGCCAAAACTTTTACTGAGCGATAGAACTACTGTTTAACTGCCTCTCTCACCTGCTACTGTCACTGAGCTAGAACTACTACTATGTTTAGAGCTACTTGAGGAAAAAGATTGTCAAGCCATATGCTGCAAAGTGACTGCTACATGTCCCTTAGCTGTTTCAGTTAGTGTAAATGTGCAATTTCTCACCCAGCAGCAGCTTTGAGCCCATTAGACAGATCAGTTAAACCAGGAATTTAGCTCAGGACAAACAGCACATTAGGATAATCCATATACTTGGGTACCACACACTTGCTTTGCCTGAGACAGTCCTCATCTGTGCTGATGGTCAAAGTATAATTATCAACAGTGTCCATTTCTACTTACAAAGTTGTGCCAGTTTGAATAACTAACTATATGGTCACCCTGATTATACTTATAAAAAACCAAGGGACCAAGATGAGTGTATCTTAAGCCAAAACATCTACACTGGTAAACTTCATAGCACACCTCACCTCCTTCCTGGCATTTGACAGGAACTGCACTGTTCAAGCTTCAAACCATAACATACTGTACCTCTAGCATCTATCACAGAGTCTGGCATGAAGGATAGTAACCTCATAATTTTGTCAGATGGATAATGTCAAATCAGAAGGTGCCTCATCATTCACTCAATTCGTACATATTTATTGTATCCCTCCTACTTGCAGGCACTATGGTAGGGAGTGGGGTGTCTACTGCAAAGCAGGTAAATCACGTCCCTCATGAAGACTGCAGTTTCATGGGAAAGACTGAGTTAAGATATATAATCTTAGTAATATAAGTAGTATAACATCATATACTATAGAAGTGTATAGAGGGCCAACTAATCGAGCCATGAGAAATGTAGGGAAACTTCTTGGAAAATGTGACATGTAACTAAAAGAAAGGAAATGAGATGGAGGAAGGTTCTCTTTGAGATTTTATGTACAACGTACATCAAGAGAATTGAAAGTCTCTGGTGTGACTATGATGAAGATGGGAGGATGAAGGACAAGGCTGGCAATGGGGATGTAGAAAGTCACAGAGAAGACCACATGTGTCATGAAGGACATGGATTTTATCCTGGAGCAATAGAGAACAGGAACCTGGCCTTCTACAAAAAAGGGACTTGATCAGATTTGACTTTAGAATGATTACTCTGGCTATAATAAGATGACTGTGTGAAATCATGAAGTATTTTTTGTTAATAGGGAGAAGTGAGGGCACCATTTAATGTTTTATTTGAATGTGTTGAGTCAACTATGGAGAACATTCTCCTTGAGAAAAATAACCATGACTCAACAGTGAGGCACTCTCAGTTCAGTTACTAGTTCCAGGGTTTAATTTGCTGGTGTCCTTGGCCAAACCACACTAGGCTTCCTTGGACCTCGATTTCCTTGCCTATAAAATATTGATTGTTGTGTTCACCTTTCACACAGGGTGATGTGAGGAAGCACTACTGAAAAGCAGTCAAGTTAGGGGTGGAAAGTGTTATAGAAATGCTTAATAAGTCCAAATAACAACCAAGAAATATGAAATGTGTGTGCCAATGTTCAAATGCTCCAGTATGCACTGCAAGGGTTTCAACCACAAGATTTAGTGATCTGGAGGCTTGCTACCCCATACTAGGGCTGTATGTCTCAGCTAAATCTGAGCCTGGGGTGGGGGTCCTACTCACCAATTAAGAGAAAACAGTCTAAAGCCATATGTGTTCAAAGGCATGTCCCTGCACCTAAACTTGGGCTCAGCTTCATAAGGACCCTTCCTTGGATCTGCTGAGTCTAGCCCACATCTTATAAAACCACACTCTGAAACTAAGTCCCTGGAGGAAAATAATGTGCTATTAAATGATTAAAAAATAAAAGAATTGGATGTAAAAGATGAGTGATCCCCAAGTCTCCCCATTACCCTCTTCAGGCACTGCAAAAGACCAAACTCTTGAGATTTAAATGAAAGAGTCATTGACAATAATAACCATTATGTGAAAGTGCTATTCTATGTAAACATTAGCTCATTTGCTCCAGAGAGTTATATTATTTTCCATTGTATTTTATTTCTTAATACTTGAGTTTGAAGAAGTTGAATCCTTCCCACTTACAAAGCAATGAAGTTTGGATGACAACCCAGGCTGCTATAAATTTAAATTTATGCTCATTGCCTCTGCACTGCTCTGCTTAACCTACTAAAGTCTTATCATACTGCCACCATCTTAGTGGGGTCCTGCTTTCTCACGCCTACCCAGCCCTGCTGCTCATATCACCACTGGCATGTGAAGTTGCTGTTTCCAAAATGAGAGTTGGTCAAGATAGGAAGGTTAATTTATTTTAGTGGATATGTGTCAGTGACACTATTTTTAAACAGCACATCATGACAATTTGCACATTAT
The DNA here is from genome assembly GCF_004126475.2 of Phyllostomus discolor. NCBI lineage: Eukaryota > Metazoa > Chordata > Mammalia > Chiroptera > Phyllostomidae > Phyllostomus > Phyllostomus discolor. Next base: position 153,809,015 of record NC_040905.2, on the reverse strand, counting down.
ACAAAATCCCTCTAGGGCCAATATGACCCTAAAAAGGAGTGGGTGCTCTGTCCCTTTGTATATGTTCCATCAAGAGCACCTGTCAGCAGTTGATGGTTCATATCAGCATATTCAACAATGCAAGAAAAACCCAGGTACTTCTCTGAGAAACACATCCAACATCAGACAACAGAAATATCATTTAGACAAGCTCTGCAGGGGTATAGATTGGTAAATCCTATCCTTTCTTCTTATCACACAAGACACCAAAAAACAGGTTGTGATGGTTGTGTCAAGTTGTACTTTTTACATCCACAGTATACTGACTTGTAAACCTGAGATCCACACAAGGTCTACAGTTATACTTCAGGGATTTTGCAAAAATAAGATTCAAATTTATTTTTAAATATATTTCTTAAATTATTCCAAGGTAATTTAAAACCATCCACATATTCAAATTCATGCTTTCACACATAAACACACACATCCATGCTGAACTCATTTATATAACCAGCTGCCTACCTAACATCAGTTTTAACCATAATGTGTACAAAATCAAACTCCTGATCCTTCCCATCATGCCTCCCAAACTTGACCCACCTACTGTCCTCCATAGCTCAATAGAGGCAATTCATCCACCCATTAGCATTGTTCCTGACTCATCTCTTCACTAATACTTCACATCCAAATCCCCCATGAAATGACCATATCGCCTCCACTGCCTCATCCTACACAGGTCACCAGCATCTCTAATTTACAGTATTGCAATAGCTCCCTGATTGGTCTTCTTTCATTTGACCATTCTCTGTTACACTCTATTGTCATACCAGCAGGAAATGACAATAAGATCATGTCTCTTTTCCCATCTGAATACTAAATAGGCTTGACCCTACTTAGATTCCAAGATCCGATGAGACTGGGCACATTCAGAGTGATATGACCATAGACTCATGGACATGGACAATAGTACGGTGATTGCTGGGGGGAGAGAGGTATAAGGGGACTAAATGGTAATGGGGAAAAAGTATAATAAATATTAAATTTAAAAAATAAAATTTTAAAAAATCATGTCTCTAAGATCATTTCTCTCAATATCTTCTAAAAGTTTTCTCAATTTGTTTTGAGAAAAGCTAAAGCTCCTTGGATGACCTACAGGAGCTCACCCACTCCCATCCCCTTTGCCTGGCTGAACTTATCATCAATGACTCTTGCCTTTTCTCACAACACTATAAGCACACAAATCCCCTATCATTTGTTCAAACACATAAGGTAGGCTGCTGCTGGTCTCCAAAGAGCAGCCTCTTTCTCACCTGCTTTAGGTCTTTGCTCAGTAAAGCCTTCTTATCCACACAATTTAAAATTATACTCTTTCACCTCAACCCCAACACTTTCTGTTCTCTGCATTGTTTTTCTCCACCATACTTAGCCCTACCCAATAGACTAGGTATTTAGTATGTATCTGTACGTTCTATGTCTCCTTAAAAAGAATGCAAGTTCCATGAGACAGGAGACAGAAACACATGCATATTTCTCTTGTTCTTTTATTCTATGCCCAGAACAGTATGTGACACATACAGGCATTCAATAAATATTTATAGAAGGGAGGTGTGAAAGAAAGCAGAGGAAAGAGATAGTGAAACAGCAGCTGAAACACTAACATATAACTGTGACAATGGGGTGGTCAGAAAAGGCTCCTTGAGGAAGCAGCATTTGAATCTGAATGTTGAGTAAAGGCCAACTATGTAAAGATCAGGTAACAAAATAGTCCGTGTGCAGACACTTTAATTAAGGATGTGTTTGACAAGTTCAGGGAATAAAAAGGACTATGTATATGGATCATGGTAAAAAAAAATGGATGCAACTACAGATATTTGATAGACCTGGAGCAGTTATGGTCTCCTGTTAATGCTTTCACTACAGACACAAGAAAAGAGCATTCTCACACCTTCTGTTTCTCTGATTGTGGCAGCCAAGACTGAATGGAGGAATACAGGAGGAAAACATTATAATGTAGATAAAAATGGACAGAAAATGTAGATAAAATGTAGATATCATGGACAGATAATTCTTGCAACAGTGAAGAGCTCATTTTACTCTCCAAAACAAAAGGTTCTAACATTTGAGTTTAAAAGTGATGGAAAAGGTCATGGAGCTATATCATGTAAGCCATGAGGTAATTTGAATTTTATCCTTCTGGCAATGGTGAGCCTTTGGAACATGTAAGCAGAGGAGTGATATGATTTGATATACGTGTTTAAAGGATTGTGTTCACTCTCTGGATTGTGGATATAGGAATGTAGCAAGAACAGCCTAGGAAAGTGACTAAGAAATTATCAAATTCTAAAATTGAAAATGAAACTGCCTTTTGACCCAGTGATACCACATTTGGGAATATAAATGAAGAAACCCAAAACACTAATTGTAAAGAATATATATATCCCTATATTCATTGTAGCATTATTTGCAATAGCCAACATGTGAAAGCAAACCAAGTACCCATCAGTAGATGAGCAGATAAAAATGTTGTAGTACATATATACAATGGAATATTACTCAGTCATAAAGAAGAACAAAATCTTACTATTTGCAACAGCATGGATAGACATAGAGGGTATATTATGCTAAGTGAAATAAGTTAATCAAAGAAAAACAAATATCATGTGATTTGTCTTACATGTGCAATCAAAAGACCAAAATAAACAAACAAACAAAACTGAAAATAGACTCATAGACACAGAGAAAACTGGTGGCTGCCAGAGGGGAGGGGGATTGGGCGACTGGGTAAAAGAGGTGAAGGGTCAAGAAATACAAATTGGTAGTTACAAAATAGTCATGGGGATATAAATAAAGTACAGCATTTGGAATATGGTCAATAATATTGCAATAACTCTGTATATATGGTGCCAGATGGGTACTAGAAATATTGGGAAAAATACTTTATGAAGTATATGGTTGTCCAACCACTGTACTCTGTACCTGAAACAAATACAAAATAAGTTTGAAAGTAAACTGTAATTCTAAAAAAATATCCTGGAAAGTGTCCATAGCAGACAAAAGAAAAAAACAGTTACACATTTGAAGAGAGACATAAGTGTTTGGATTCAAGGTATGTGTTGGAAGTGGAACTACACTTGCTGACAGATGCCAAGTTGGGGATATTTATCCCAGGTGTACAAGTCTGGTCCAACATTCCAAAATCAAGCAATATAGTCCATCACTTCAACAGGCTAAAGAAGAAAAGCACATGATCATATCAGTAGATACAGAAAAATCACAACAAAATCAAACAGTTATTTACAATAAAAATTCTAAGAAAAATAGAAATAGATGAACACTTCCCAAACTTGATAAAAAAATATTCAACAAGAAACCCTACAGCTGACATCATACTTAATTGTGAGAAACTCAGAGCTTTCCCAGTAAAATCAGGAATTAAAGAAGGATGTTCCTTTTCACCATTGCTTTTCAACATTTTACTGGAAGCCATAAGTAGTGTCATAAAACAGGAAAATGTGATAAGAGGTATAACATTGGGAAGAAAGAAGTAATATTGCCTTTCTTCACAGATAACATGATTATATTTATAGAAAATTTGACAGAACCAACAAAAAAATCCTGGAACTAATAAGTAATTATAGCAAGTTTGTAGAATACAAGGTACAAAAGTCTGCTTTTCTATATGCCAGTAATGAACAACTGGAATTTGAATTTAAAAACACAATACCATTTACATTAGCACAAAAATATATACTTCTATATAAGTCTAACAAAATATGTATGATAACTATGGGAGAAAAACTACAAAACTCTGATCAAATATATGGCCAAAACTCCAAACTAAATCAAGGAAGAACTAAAAGCATGGAGAAATATTCCATGTTCATAGATGGGAAAACTCAATATTGTCAACATGTCAGTTCTTCCCAACTTGATCAACAGATTCAGTGCAATCCAAACAAAAACCCCGGAAAATTATTTTGTAGATATCAACAAGTTGATTCCAAAGTTTGCAAAGAGAAGCAAAAGACCAAGAATAAGCAAAACAATATTGAAGAAGAGCAAAGTTGGAGGACTGACACTATCCAACTTCAAGATTTTCTTTAAAGCTACAGTAATCAACACAGTATATATTGGAGAAAGAACAGACAGATAAATCAATGGAACAGAATAGAGGGTGTAGAAATAGTCAGACATAAATATAGTCAAGTGAACTTGATAAAGAAGCAAAGGCAATACAGTAGAGAAAAGACAGTATTTTCCAAAAAATGGTGGTAGAACAATTGGATATCCACATGTAAAAAAAAATTTAAAAAGAATCCGGACACGGACTTTATACCCTTTACAAAAATTAACTCAAAATGAATCACAGAGAATGTCCGACCAGGAGAGAGGTGGAGGTAGATACATCTCACTTCCTTGCACAACCAAAAGAAGGATAACATCCAATTTAAAAACAAAAAACAACCAGAACTGTCAGAAAATCAAACTGTATGGAAGTCCAACAACCAAGAAGTTAAAGAAGAAAAATTCACCCAGACTGGCAGGTGGGGCAGATATGGGAAGCCTGGGTGGAGAGGACACACAGCAAGGAAGCTGCTGGTGGACCAGACCATGCAGTACCACCCCTCAATTAAGCAGGGAGGAGCAACTAGTGGGTGAGACAGACCAAGCAACCCAGGGTTTCAGTGCAGGAAACTGAAGCCTCAAAACCTCTGGCTGTAAAAATCTGTGGGGGGTGTGGGAGAGTCTGTTAGAGAGACCCACAGGGTCCTAGAATGTACACAAAACCACTCATCCAGGAATCAGCACCTGAAAGGGCACAATCCACTTGTGGGAACCAAGGGAAGTGACAGAAAGCTGGGGAAGAACTGAGCAAACAAGTGGCATTTATCCCTCTCTAACCTCTCCCCACCCCATATAGTGCCAAAATGAATCAAAAGCCCTGGAGAATACCTAAAGCTCTGCCCCTTACAATGTAACAGGTGTGCTGAGACAAAGAAATATAGCCCAAATGAAAGAACAGATAAAAACCCCAGAAAAAGAACTAAGCAACAAGGAGATAACAAACCTATCAGATACAGAATCTAGATGCAAGTAATCAGGATGCTCACAGAAATTGAGTATGGTCACAAAATAAAGGAAGAAATGAAAGCTATACAAAGGGAGATAAGTGAAAACAGGGAAACAATAGTGAAGGGAAGGAAATCGGTATTCAAATCAACAACTTGGACCAGAAAGAAGAAATAAACATTCAACCAGAACAGAATGAAGAAACAAGAATTCAAGAAAATAAGGAGAATCTGAGGAACCTCTGGGTTAACTTCGAATTTTCCAGCATCCAAATCATAGGGGTGCCAGAAGGAGAAGAGGAAGAGCAAGAAATTGAAAACTTATTTGAAAAATAATGAAGGAGGGGACTTCTGGCCAGGATGGAGGCGTAGATAGAAACACTGTGCCTCCTCACACAGCCAACAGAAGGACAACAACAATTTAGAAATAAAATAACAACCAGAACTAACAGAAAATTGAACTGTATGGAAGTCTGACAACCAAGGAGTTAAAATAGACACATTAATCCAGACCAGTAGGAGGCGCAGAGTCAGACGGCTAGGCAGAGAGGAGTCGTGACACAAAAAGTGGTGGCACTGGGCACGCAAGCATCCTGGGCACACAAGATGGCAGCAGGCAGGCTCTGGGCATGGGGTGGCAATGAGCAGACCCAACAAGGTGGTGATTGTGAAGCAAGGCACTGTGAGCAAGGCAGCTGGCTGACTGGGTGGTCCCACATTCGCGCCCAGGTAAACCAGGCGAAACCAGGGAGCAAGACAGACCGTGCAGCCCAGGGTCGCAGCACCAGGAAGTAAGGCCTCGAAACACCAATTGAAAACAACTGTGGGGGTTGAGACACAGGAAGAGACTCCCAACCTCACAGGAGAGTTTGTTGAAGAGACCTACAGGATCCTGGAATGTATACAAGCCCGCCCACATTAGAATCAGCACCAGAAAGGCCCAGTTTGCTTGGGGGAAGCAGCAGAGGGGACTGGGATCCAACAGAGAGCAGAGCAGGTGCCACTGTTCCCTCTCGGACCCTGATCCCACATACAGCATCACAACCCAGCAACTGGGTTGCCAAGCCCTGGTGAACACCTAAGACTCCACCCCTCATACATAACAGGTGTGACAAGACAAAAAAAAAATGGCCCATATGGAAGAACAGATCAAAGCTCCATAAAAAATACAACTAAGTGATGAAGAGATAACCAACCTATCAGATGCCCAGTTCAAAGCACTGGTGATCAGGATGCTCACAGAATTGGTTGAATTTGGTCACAAATTAGATAAAAAATAAAGGTTATGCTAAGTGAAATGAAGGAAAATGCACAGGGAACCAATAGTGATGGAAAGAAAATTGGGACTCGAATCAATGAAGTGGACCAGAGGGAAAAAAGAAACAACCAAACAGGAAAGAATGGAGAAATAAGAATTCAAAAAAATGAGGAGAAGCTTAGGAACCTCCAGGACATCTTTAAATGTCCCAACATTTGAATTATAGGGGTACCAGAAGGAGACAAGGAAGAACAAGTGGAAAAGTTATTTGAATAAATAATAATGGAGAACTTCCCCAACCTGGCAAAGGCAATAGACTTCCAGGAAGTCCAGGAAGCTCAGAGAGTCCCAAAGAAGTTGGACTCAAGGAGGAACACACTAAGGAACATTGTAATTACATTAGCCAAGGTAAAAATGAAGGAGAGAATCCTAGAAGCAGCAAGAGATAAGGAGACAGTTACCTACAAAGGAGTTCCCATCAGATTGTCAGTTGATTTCTCAAAAGAAACCTTGCAGGTAAGAAGGGGCTGGAAAGAAGTATTCCAAGTCATGAAAGGCAAGGACCTACATCCAAGATTACTCTATCCAACAAAGCTATCAGTTAGAATGGAAGGGCAGATAAAGTGCTTCTCAGATAAGGGCAAGTGAAAGGAGTTCATCATTACCAAGCCCTTATTTTATGAAATGTTAAAGGGACTTAACTAAGAAAAAAAAGATTAAAAATATGTATAGTAAAATGACAACAAACTCACAATTGTTAATGACCACAGCTAAAACAAAAATAAAAACAAACTAAGCAAACAACTAGAACAGGAACAGAACCACAGAAATGGAGATCACATGGAGGGTTAGCAACAGGAAAGTGGGAGGAGGAGAGAGGGGGAAAAGGTACAGAGAATAAGAAGCATAGATGGTAGGTAGAAAATAGACAGGGGGAAGGCAAGAAAGTATGGGAAATGTAGAAGCTAAAGCACTTATGACACATGGACATAAAGTAAAGGGGGTGAATGTGGGTGGGAGAGGGTGTGCAGGGTGGAGGAGAATGAAGTGGGAGAAATGGGACAACTGTAATAGCATAATCAATAAAAATATTTTTAAAAATAATAATGAAGGAAAACTTCCCTAATCTGGTAAACGAAGTAGACTTGCAAGTCCAGGATGTTCAGACAGTCCCAAAGAAGTTGGATCCAAGAAGAAACACACCAAGGCACATCATAATTAAAGATAAGGAGAGAATCTTAAAAGCAGCAAGAGGAAAGCAGAGAATTACCTACAAAGGAGTTCTATAAGATTATCAGCTGATTTCTCTAAAGAAATCTTGCAGGCAAGATGGAGCTGGAAAGAAGTATTCCAAGTCATGAAAGGCAAGGACCTACATCCAAGATTACTCTATCCAACAAAGCTATCAGTTAGAATGGAAGGGCAGATAAAGTGCTTCTCAGGTAAGGGCAAGTGAAAGGAGTTCATCATCACCAAGCCCTTATTTTATGAAATGTTAAAGGGACTTGTACAAGAAAAAGAAGATTAAAAACTATGAACAGTAAAATGATGACAAACACAATTATCAACAACTGAACCTAAAAAACAAAAACTAAGCAAACAACTGGAACAGAAACAGAATCACAGAAATGGAGATCACATGAAGGGTTATCAGTGAGGAGGGGGAGGGGGGAAAGTGGGGGAAAAGGTACAGGCAATAAGAAGCACAAATGGCAGGTACAAAATAAACAGGAGGGGGTTAAGAATAGTACAGGAAATGGAAAAGCCAAAGAACTCATATTTACAACCCATAGACATGAACTCAGGGGTGGAGGATGCTGGAGGGAGAGATGGTATAGGGCAGAGGTGGATAAAAGGGAGAAAAAAAATGGGACAACTGTAATAGCATAACAATAAAATATACAAAAAAAATGACTCACAGACCTAGACATAAAACACAAAACTATTAAGCAGGTGAAAATCTATATGACCTTGGCTTTGGCAAAACCTTTTTAAATACACCACCAATGGCAAAATCCACAAAAAAAAGAACTGATAAGAGACTTCATTTAAAATTAAAATCTAATGCTCTGGGTAAGAGACTGTGAAAGAACGCAGGGACTGGGAGAAAAGTCTTTGCAAAAGACACCTCTGAATAAAAGACTATTATCTGCAACATACAAAGAATTCTTAATACTCAATAATAAGAAAATGAACAACCAGATTTTAAAAATGGGCCAAAGACCTTAATAGACATGTCACCAAAGAACAGATGCATATGACAAATAGCATATGAAAAGATACTGCATATCATATGTCCTCAGGGAAATGCAAGCTAAATTGATAATCAGATATTATTATACATCTATTAGAATGACCCAAATCCAGAACACTAACAATACCAAATGATGGCAAGAATGTGGAGCCACAGGAAATCTTTCACTCATCGCTAGGGGAAATGCAAATGGTGCAGCCACCTTGGAAACAATTTGAAATTTCTTATAAAACTAGTACTCTTATCATACATTCTAGCAATTTTGCTCCTTAGTGTTCACCCAAAGGAGTTCAAACTTACATCCACATAAAAACTTGCACACAAATATTTGTAGTACCTTTATTCATAATTGCCAAAACTCAGAAGCAACCAAGATGTCCTTCAGTAGGCAAACAGATAACTAAACTGTGGTACATCCGGACAATGAAATATTATTCGGCACTGAAAAGAAATGAGCTATCAAGCCATGAATAGACATGAAGAAACCTTAATGTATATTACCAAGTAAAAGAAACCAATCTGAAAAAATATACATACTATAATAATTCCAACTGTATGACATTCTACAAAAAGTAAAACTATGAAGACCAAAAAAAAGAAAAAGATCAGTATTGGCCAGGGGTTACTGAGGAGACAGGGATGAATAGGCAGAGCACAGAGGATTTTAAGGATTTTAATCTACTCTGTATGACTCTATCATGACTCTGTGGATACATATCATCATAAAGTTATCAAAACCCACTGAATGTACAAAATTCTATGAACTCTAATAGAAATGATGGGCTCCGGTTGATAATAATATTATCAATGTAGGTCCATTTTGTAAATGACTCGGCAAATTTTAACCTTCCAAAGACCAAGAACTCATGTCATAGTTGTGTGATGCCAAATTTACTTTTTTTGTCTAGACTTTGAAATAGCATTTCTCCTTCTATCTTTGCGCATGTACTTGAATTGCTCTAAATTGTTCTGCATACCTGCTCATACAGATGAGTACACTATGAGATAGACTACTAAACTGCCCAAGGTATGCTGACATTAAGAAGGAATCTCAGATTAGGGAAAAGGGAGGAACATCAGAGGTGAGGTCATGCATTGCATGCTGGTGAAGGTGGCTATGCTCCCCGCACCAAACTCTAGGCTGAATCCTGGAAGAGGTGATAAGCACAAAGCCTTCGGATCAGTCTGAGGGCCTGAGAGGGGGCACACATGCTGGCCCTCCCCCAACTGCAGCTCAGACTGTTGAAGAACTCTGCTGCCTCCCGCACCCAGCAGGGATGGGACGGGGAAGGTAAACTACAAACAATCTGGAAGGGCACTGGAATGCCTCCACACGTTGATCATCATGCCAAAGTAGTTAGTTGAGCAAAATGTTTCCCATGTGCCACAGAAAGACACAATGGCAGGACAGAGGAGGGAGGGAAAGGGGAAGAGAAGTTATAAGATACTTGCAGTTGTTGAAGGGAACAAGGCAGAGCTATAGGAACCGATATAGACTAATACCCTGGTGAATAAACAAAACACAAAGCACTCCACGTCACAAGTCACCTCTGTATATAAAGGTAGCTTACAAATGGAATAGCTCTGGAGAAATAAATAAAAATACTGGTGACAACTATGACCTCAGGGGAGGGAATTTGCACTCCGGGGAGGAGTATTATAATGGAGACCTTGCACTGTGTACCCTACTGCACTGTTTGAAAATTTTACCAAAAGGAAATACTACTTCTTTGAATTAATAACTAAAAACTCACATTTCCTATGAATATGAGGAAATTATATTAGTGACTCTCCAAATTATTTTGGAGAGTCACTAAGTCCTGTAAGGTTCTTTAGGTCAATATTTACTTTTGCAAATTGATCCTCTCAATTTTTATAAAACTAGTCCTGTTGTAGCTTATTTCTATTACCATGAAATACGTGTTATTGGAATAGAAGTGATTTATTCTTTTTACCTTCACTATGTTTAGTTGGCAAATGTGATGTTGACCCTGATGTTTCTGCTACTAATAATAACCTCGATGGTCAGGACCTAGCCAAGAGCACACAGGACAGGAGCCCCTCTGGGGCAGCAATGCCCTCCTTTTCTAGTCCCTGTGCCCTGTCTTGTGGGGAAAAAATCAAAACGCAAGCATGTCAACGCAGCACACCTCACAAACACAGAAACTGCGTTGGCAGTGGAGATGCCATGGATTCTAATCTTCATTTCAGAGATGCTGGCGATCTCACTCAAAACTGTCCCGACCCTGCCTGAGCCTCTGGTTTCCTGTTTGCAAGTAAAAAGTGTGCACCTCCTAAGCTCATACAAACACTATAAAGTAATGAGCATAATTGCCAAATATGATACACACTATTTCTCAATATCAACAACAAATGTGCCAAAACAGTGGCAGGAAACCACATGTCTTAGAAAACAAAGCTTAAAAAAAAACAAAACAAAAACTTAAAGGTCAAGTATTACAGCATTGACTCCCTCTCACTTTAGCCTTTGCTTTCTCAAAGATGATGTCACTAAAAACTATAAATTTGGAATCTCCAAATCAGTGCAGACCACTAAACTGACAATCTTTTAAATCCAGTGCCTGGGTGGCATTTTTTTTCCTGTCCTCGGTGCCTCCAACAGTACCTGTTGGCAGTCCTGAGAAACCCTCGCCAGGCTCTCCTCTCCATCTCTGCGTGGATTCTCATGACTTTGTATTTCCAGGACAGAATTCTCATTTAAATTCCAGGCATATGTATGCCAGTTAGCCTCTCATCTTAGATGTCTAAAAGATATCTTACAATACATCCAACGCCAATGTCATCAATGTCCACCTCAAATCTGATCACCTTTCACAGCTCCCTACACAAATAATGGCTCTACCACCCAGCAAGCCTCGGTGTCAAAATTTCTAGAGCTGTTTGTGTCACCTGCCTCTTCCTCACCCCATATCTAATCCACCAAGACCTCCAGGTTGAACCACCTAACCCATGGGCTTTCTAACCCATCCCCCTTTCTCCATCACACCCCCACTAGCATTACCCGCACTAGACCAACTATTTCATCTGTCAGTAGGCTAATCCAGTAGTCTCCTGCCTGGTTTATCCTCTGCTCTTACTCTTCTTTCTCCTATCTGCAGTCCACATTGCAACCAGAGTAATCACCATATCGTGCACATGCTGAAATCTTGAATGGACCCACTGTTCTTCGGATGAAGACAGAAACAAACGAAAAGGCTTGTATCTCTAATTTCACACCTCATCACACACACACACACATACTACAGCCACACTGGAATCTTCCCGTCTTTCTTCCTTGCCACACTCCTCTGTGCCAAAGTCCTTTCCACTTGCTGGTTCCTCTGTGGCTCTGTCTTTCCTTCCCTCTTCACTTGGTTAACTCTTACTTATCTTATATATGCAGCCTAGGTACTATTTCAACAAGAAAACCTTTCCCTCCTTCCCAGAGCAGGTCAAACATCCTATGATATTCTCTCTCAGTAGTATGGATCTCTCTATCCTAGCATTTAACACAATTTCAGTTTTACATTTATTTAGATCACTGGTTTGCATCTATTTTTCAACTCACCCAAGTATCATAAAAAATAAGGTCTTGGTAGATGTTTGCTCATCATTGTATCTCTTCTGCCCGAATCAGGAAGGTAGGCAAGGGACATTTGTTTCATGAGTGTTTCAATGAATACATTTTTGTGGGAGAAATTACAGCCAAGTGTTGACACGCACTCTGCATGATCCTAAGCAAACAGCTCAGAACTTCTAAGTGAATTGTCCTTATCTGTAAAACAGCTATTAAAAATAATTGATTTACCAGGTCTGGGGAAGGATTAAATAAGGTTGTATCATAAAACTTTTAGCCTTGTGCCTGAAAAGTACTTTTATCAATAGATATCAGTTTTCTTCTTGATCCCTCATTTGGTGGTTTAGGTTATAAAAATTATCTCTTCAATAAATAAAGAAGTGATGTATTAAAGGCATATGATTTGCTCTTGAAACAGAGCTTCAAGAAGCTGGAGTGACAAAAGTATAAAAGACAATGTTCCAGGCTCTTTTGGAGATAAAAACACTGGAAAACACAAAGTAGAAAAATAAAATAATAATATAAGTTCCACAACAATACAAACAAAACAAGCTTTTTCACAAACCCATGCAGGATTAATTGCCAAATAAGTGAAATGTGCTGTGAGTTCAGGGAAGAGGGGAGTCATTTAAGCTGGAGATGGTAGGACTTGGGGAGGGCCCTTTAGGATGGGTACATTAGTGCTGGGCACAGAACTGGGAGCCTGTGTGAGTGGAGGGGTTGGTCAGCTCTGGTAAGATGTAAGGACAAAGGGACAGGATTATTCCAAAAACAGTAACAAGACCAGTTTGCCTGGAGCAGGAGGAGTCAGAACAGATAAGACTAAAAGGGTAGTTTGAAGAATCAGGCATATGAAGTTTTGAATACCAAGGCATGAAATTTTGACCTTGCTCTCTGAACAGAAATATTGAGATTATAACCCTTTACAAATCTAGATGTAGCAACCACTTCAAACCCAAATAAAATATAATATAGCTTCTCCAATTTTGTCTCTGAATTTCGCCAAAACTGCACATCAAAGAAGAAAGGAAGGGAGAAAGGAAGGAAGGAAGGAAGGAAGGAAGGAAGGAAGGAAGGAAGGAAGGAAGGAAGGAAAGAAAGGAAACCAAGCTAGAAATTCCCTTCCCAACTCACTCCTTTAACATTTTTGCCCACTTTTCTTTCTTAGATAAACTCATGAAATCCCACAAGGACAACTACTGACTATAAATAAACTAGAATCTATTGGGGATTCTTAGAGATAGAGGGATGGACAGATCTGGAAAGGAGAATCAAAGCTTAATATTTACCTAAATGGTGCATCATTAAGCTATCAAAAGACAGGGCTGAATTTTAAGGTGTTTTTTATGTGTGTGTTACTCATGGATTAGTAAGAACTAGGGATATTCAAATTTGAAACAATGTGATAAGGATAACAGAGATAGACATAGATTGCTGTGGATGGGAAGCTACTACTGATCCCACAGGGGGAGTGAGGGAAAGTGTGACACATGAGCTCATGGAAGAAGCTGGTATTTGAACTGAACTTTGAGGGCAAGCCAAAGATTATGTTGGGAGAAGGAAAAGGAAATCATTGTAGCAAAGGTAACAATACAGTAAAAACCTAGAGATATGAAAGGACCTGATGATTCAGACAATGGGGAAAGGTTTAAGGAGCCTGGAAAGAAGATACAAGCTGGAAAGTGTAGGAGACTGAACTAGAGACAAATTCTCTTCTACATATTTCCCACCAGGACTGAAGCAGAGAAAGAAGAGAACGGGACCTGGACAAGTTTAGGGAGGAAATGTGGTCGAGGACAATGCACACAAGCTCAAATGTCAGTTGTTCCATGGTCTAATTTTGTCACATTGGATAACTTTAATCTATAAGCCTCAGTTTCATCATCTGAAAAAGTTAATGTAATACATGCTTCAAAAACACGCAAATAGGGTCAAATGCAAAAACACGTACAAATCCAGCACATAGCTGGGCTTTGAAAAATGTTTGCTTTCTTTTCCTTGTGAGTCCTCTTCCCCTTCATTAAATGGTCTCTGATCTCTCCTGACCACCACCTGACTGCAGCCCAGTTCCACTGTGTGTTGGTTTGGACTGGTCTTCACTTCTTTGGATGGCTCCTTTTTTCCCATGGGCTGATTCGAGTCATCATCCCAGATCTCTCTGGGCATCTACACATCCCTATCCCTCACAAAAAAGCACTATCAAAAGTTTGGATTTTCCATTTGTAATCACTGGATTGAGTACCAGGGTCCTTTTCACCTCCTTGCCCAGCCCATGACCTCCCTAACTCCCACCACAAACAACCATTCAAACTTCCAGCCAGCAAATGGGAAAAAGAATGTGTGAGACTCCCTGGGAGACTGGCTATTGTTTGGGGGAACTAGAAGCCACCAAGCTCAGAGCGCCCATCTTCCCTTCTCACCACACACCCTGCTTCCTGTCAATCATCCTGGAACACCGAGTGCTAGGCCAACAATTTTGTCCACAGGATGTTTGTTTGCAGGCACTGCCTCCGAAGTTTCAAAGCTCAAGACTTCCGCTAACAATCCAAACACCAAAATGAGAAGGGGGGAAAAACCCTTGGGCAGTTCTTTTTATGCCTAAGAAGGTCTATTTATATTCAAAAATAGCAACAGGTTATCTCAGGGTGCAGAAGCTGAAGAGGCTAGGAAGCCTGATCTTTAAAATCCTGAGACTCTGGAAGTTGGAATAGTTTTCCGAGAATGGACACCAAAAGCCTGTCCTTACAGCACCTTTAGCGTATTTCCTGTCAACTTCCATAAATGACCAACCCCTGTTTTCATGGGCAGAGTGCACTTACTGCTCAGAGGGTAAATGCCATGCCACTAAGCAAGCAAAACAATTTCTAAGACACATATAGATAGAAATACAAGGTGTGCATCCAAAGTTATGGGGTAAATCCCATAGCCTGAGGTCAGTGGATGAATTTCTGCAGTCCTTTCAGAGTTTGTATGTGTTCTCAGAAATGTTTGAAAGTCTAAATGATTAAATAGGAAGTAATTAAACACTATGGTATATATTTTGCAGGGGGAGCAGGTAAGAGAGATCTCTTGCATTTTATTAATTAAAAGATTTCCCATTTGTCACCCTGAGATGCTCAATAATTTACCTAAGAAACTTTAGCATGTTTATCCCTACAGCTTCTATATAATTTACTAAACAGGAATTTTGAAACTCTCTGTATTTACCAGCTGCCACTTAAAATCTTTGTTTCTCTGGGGAATTGACATCATTTCTCAGAGGTAATGTTTGCCTATGAAAATGGATCATTATAAAAACTCCATTGAACGGTAGGAAGTAAAGGTTCAGTGAGATCAAGTGTGAAAGGTGCCTGGCAGGCAATTGGTGCTCAAGAAATAGAAACTTACAAGACAGAAAAGTAGGGGGGGTTTGAGAGGCATTCCCAGGACTGGCTTTAATGTGGCTCCAATGGCCACTTCTGCCCTCACCAAAGTATTAGGGATAACCCAGCAGTAATCCTGGTGTATGAAAGAAAGTCACAGAGGTCTCAGCGGGAAGGAACAGTTTTTGAGATGAGGCAGATTAAGATGGTCCAAAAATACATTATCTAAAGCATCCTAAATTCAAGAATCATTTGTCAAATGGATTACAAATTCACGAGCAGAATCAAGAACAAAAAGCTATATGCCCCAGTTGCTTTCTAGAACATTAACACGTACCTGCCAGAGAATGTTACTAGAAAGCAGGACTTTCACATCCCTACAGAAGGGAAGCTGGTACTGGATGTACCTGGGAGAGGTCCTGAGTTACAAAGACTTCAGAGTTTAAGATATCAAATGTTTTGGAACCAAGTATTCAAGTTCTAGCATATATTACTCAGCTGCTCTAATAGAAAATTAATTTCCAGGTTATTACAAGGAAATAAATAGTCTAAGTGTTTTGGAAAGAAATCTTTGATAGAACTATCTGCAGGGTTTTGGGACAAAGCTTACTAAACCAAGTCACTAAATGCTCAAAATTAGAAGACTATATACAAGAAAAATATGCTGTGTTGTTTTAGTAGTTAAAATAATGCTGATTACAATTAACTTTATCATTTTATATATACTACATTGGCAAACGTTTTTAAAAATCCCCATCAGCCATCAGAGTACTGCAGAATATAAGGATGAAATGGGCACAAGCCCAGCGTACAGTAGAAATGGTAATATACAGCATAGACTTCCTAAACCAATATGGTTTATGCAGCAAGTTTATTAAATAGATTTATAAATTTTGACTTAGTAATGCCAATTACAGGATGAGTGTCCTAAGGAAGTAAACAGAAATATGGCCAAAGTCCCATAGTCAGTTGTTCCTCACATCACATTGTTATTTATAAGAACACTGACATTAAAAATGGACCTACCATAAATAGCTAAGCATATCATGATATCATCATAAGTCATGGAGCCATTAGAAATCACATTTTCAAATATGTACAATGACACTGAAAAATAACAATGGTTTGGGAAACAAAGTAGATTATGGAACATTGTCTTCACCGTACCTTCCTGTATTTACTAAATTTTCTGCAGTGACCACAGCTTTCCTTTATGCTTAGAAAACAAGCAGTTCACAGCAATACTAACAAAAATCCACAGCAGTTACAGACAGACTAGTAAAACAACCTGTAGCAATATCACTGCTAACAGTATTTTTGAAAGTCAAACAATCAACTGTCCTTTAAACTGTAGTTAATTAAAATATCCACTTACAAGTCAAAAGATTTTGCTATAAAGGAAAAATGGCTGCTTTCTTTTTCTTTTCCTTTTTTTTCCGGGGGCTAGAGGGTGGGGGGAATCCAAGCTGCTTTATCTAAGCAAACTGCAAAGTGCCCCAAAAGCTGTAAGGGAGATGTACCTCTTCACAGCTGCTAGGGAAACATTTGCAGAACAGAAAACACCAGAAATCACAATATATTCTTAGTCATCGCAGAATGAAAAGCACATGAAATATTTAAAACATGGAGTTGAGATTTCATTTTACAATGTTTTCATTGCCAGCACAGAGCCATTTGATTTTATTTCCGAGCTCAGTAGAACAGCAACAATGGGGAGGTTGGGGAGGGGCAGGAGGGAAAGAATGGAGGAAAAAAGAACAGGTGATCCAACTGAAAACAGCCCCTACCGAACAGTAAGGAGAAATTAAGTTCTTGAACCTAATTGTGCTTTGTTTCTTACATAAGTTTTGGTGCTGTAAAATTGGGCACGTTTTGTACTGTATGTTCCCTCAGAAAAGCCAAACAGAAACCAGTCATCATGGTTTCGAGAGAGCAAGGCCTCCCCTTTCTCATGTTTCAACGACACAGTCTCCACTTGGGCTGGGGAGCGTATCATATATCATAAATCACTCTCTGATAGATATTTGGCAGGGAGTCAGCACCCCAGGCTATGCAACAACGTACAGTATGGAAAAATTTTAAGGTGGAATCTTGATTTTGTAACTTAAAGACTTAATAGTACCTCAAAACATTTTACTACTTCCTGGTACACACACGAAAAGCCAAGAAAGCGGAATTCTCCATATGGTTTTCTGTTTTATAGGATATATATGCAATAAGGCATACAACTGTAAACCTAGAGGCATTCTCTTGCTGTCGTTAATTCAATTCCAGTGCAAATGAAAAAATAAAATTAGAGAGTTTGATCCCCACCTACTCCCTGAAAGAGTCAAGTCACCAGGAACTTGGAGAATCTGCTTTTGAACTCTCCATCCCCCCACCGTTAACTATTCAACACCTTCTTAGAATCTGGGGGAGCAGCAGGACTAGGGGGTTGGGGACAGATTTTATTGTAAGATAATAACATGCTGTCAAAGGTACTGTCAAGGATTTCAACAGGAAGGCTTATAAGTTGATGAGAGTCGTAGAAACCGCAATAGAGTCTTTTTCCTGATTCCGGGCCCCAGTCCGATTTTTCGAGGGCCTCTGAGCGTGCACTCCCACCTTCTCAGATGTTGCAAACCGTTTCAGGCTCACATGTTCCTCTTCAGGAGCCTCTTTCAACAAATCAGGCATTTTTTGAAATTGCAAATTGCATTTAACCCCTAAGTCACATCCTCTCAGCAGACACCAGGGGCCTGTGGAGCACGGCAGCTCCCAGCCAAGCCACTGCTGCGAAGCCAGGAGAGCCTCCTGTGTGTGGAGGGTTAACTCCACAGGACTGGGACGTGCCCCAATGTTCTCAGTGTTCTCAGGCTGAGCAATTCTTAGAACGGCTGAGTAGAAACGGGGAAAGGGGAAATGCGGACTGTGGCTGTGCGGTAGGCCATTGAGCTCTCCGTGGAAAACAATGCATGGAAAAACAAAAGGAAGAAACAGAATAACCTCTTTTCTAGTTTAAAATAAATGCTTTTTGTGTGTGTTGTTGTTGTTGTTGTTCACAAACTAACCATAGTTGGGATAGGCTAAATATAAAACTTTCAATGCAGTTTATTTAGAGTTTTTCTGTCCAATCTCAATTAATTTGAGGAAGAAAATTAAAAGGGAAATTTAGAAAAAAAAAATGAGGAGGCCCTGGCTGGTATGCTCAGTGGATTGAGTGCCATCCTGCAAACCAAAGCATTGCAGGTTCTATTCCCAGTCAGGGCACATGCCTGACACAGGCCACATCTCCAGTAGGGGGCGTGTGAAAGGCAACAACACTGTTGATGTTTCTCTCACTCCCTTCCCCTCTTTCTAAAAATAAATAAATAAATAAAGTCTTTTAAAAAAAGAAAGAAAAATGAGGGGGTGTTTTAACTGGTTATGTATATATGTAGGCTGACGTAGAAATAACTTACACTCTAAATAAATAATACCATTTCCACTCATACCCTGCTGTCACCAGTCAATTAATTCTTGAGGTTTTGTAATTTCCCATCAATTTCCCATCTCAGGCTTGGTATTGATGAATTCAGAGGCTCAGTACCTCATACCAGTCACTTGAGAACCCAACTATAGTTGGTCATCAAGTTCAAGACTTGACATCCTAAAGATTCTAGAAAAAAAATTTTCTTTTTTTTAGGAAGCTCTGAGGCAGGGTCCAGCCCAAGCCTGACTCATCTCACAGTCCTTCAGCCATCCCCATTTCTCCACCCTGGAACTCAGTGCCCTCAGCCGGGGCTGCAAATTAGAATGCCCTGGGAAGCTGTTAAAAATTCCAAAGCCCAGGCTACATCCCAGACCAATTACATCAAACAGTCTCTGTGGGTGGAACAGAGGCATCAGTGCTTTTTAAAGCTCCCCAGCAGCTCCACATGCAGCCAGGGTGAAAACAACCATCCTGACCATTATTCCATGTTCAGTCCTGCTCTCCCCTAACCAACGATTCCACTGAAGTCAGGGGCAAGGTTTCTGAGGTAACACATATGTTCATGTTTTCTCCCTCTTTAGCAGTCCTTAAATACCTCCATAATGGCTACAGAAAATATTCAAGTGCTTTAATATGACAATCAAGCCTTGCTAACCGCTTTTTCCCTCTGCAGCTGCACTCCCCGCCAACTCCTGCCTCTGTACTCACCGACCCAGTCACATGGAACTACCTAAACCCCACAGGCACCATTTTCCCTCTCTCCCACATCCTAGCCTTGAAACAGGCTGCTCCTTCCAGCTGGAAAATCCTCTCTCACTCTGCTCAGGGCTATCTCAAATCTAACTTCTTCTCATTCACCTTTGGACTCATGTCAGGTATTTCTCCACAGGAAGTCCTGCCTCCAGGCTAGGATAGCTGTTGACCACCACTCATATGCCCCCCAAATCCTTGATGTTCCTTCAGTACAGGTAGAGAGACTGCTTATTTACTTGCTTTCTCTTCCATCAAATAGCTGTTGGGAGCAAAATAGATGCCTTGCCCACCACTGTGTCCCAGTTCAGCAACTGGCCTGTGGTGGAGCATAAAATAAACAGGACTGAGTGGTCCAAACCAGCTCTACTTAAAAGGTCTGTCCAATTCAATGTTATACTATTCCTGGTAGTGAATACCTTCCTACATATGATTTTAATGAAGTCAATCCTACTTTTCCTATGGTTCATACAAATGGCCAATGCTCTATAGCTCTGATGAATTGCCATGGAGAGGTAGCTGTGAGAAGTCAGCCCTTAGATTTGGTGTCAAGAATCAAAGGGTCTTGCAGGCCATTTTTCAGAGAGGAAAGACCTCTGATGACTATGAAATGTTTACAGTTTGCAAGACTTCCAACCAACCTCCTATTTCATTTATATTCATGAAAAAAGATAGAAAATGCCACCAGATGTAGTTGTGATAGCCTGGGGTTCGGCAACAGTGGTACGAGAGTAAAGATAAATGAAGCCCTATGATTGGTTTTGATAGCCTTGCTAGTCATAGCCACACATCCTCCCAGGAGCAGAGGAAATGCGGTTAGTTGACAAAAATGGGATGTCCCAAGGTGACTTACTGAAGGCATAAAGCTAAGCTTGTGGGAGATGGTTTTAAATGTCAGAAAGAGAGGAAAAGGAAAAAAGAAAGAAAGGAAAAGAAAAATGAACAGAAAAAATGAAAGAAATTTTGAAGGTAAGATGAGGAGAAGACAGGAAAAGGAAGGAGAGGGAACCAACAGGTAAATAGTCCCCATCAATTCTCTACTGAGTATTTTATTCTCATGTTACGGATAAGAAAAATGCAACACAAAGCAGTTAACACATTTGCACAAGATTATATATCTACTAAGTAATAGAAATTACAAAAGGAAAGAATGAGGAGGGATATTCTGAAAAGTGAAAATAGGTAAGGATAAGGGAAAAGAAGAATGCACAAGAGAAGGGAAGAAGAAAAGAGGCAGGCAGAGTAGGACAGGAATTTAATTTAAAAACAAGGACTGTAGCACTGATGTTTCCCAGACACTCGGTGTGAACTCCACGCTGCCCTGGGACCACACGAGTCTGGCCTTTCTCTCAGTATATGGACCTTTCTTGGGCCTGAGCCCAGGAACTCATCTGCCACCTGGTCAGATTGTATTCTTAACTCTGTAGAATTGCAAAAATAGCTTCAGGGAACAAATTCTCCACCCAGTGCTCCTGGCTAACCCTTCTGTAGACTGTGGATAAAGTGAAAGGCAGAAGGTGCACAAGGCAGAACCTGCACTTCTGCTTGCGCCCTGGACCTCAGCTCAGAGAAGGCCTGGCCAGGCAATGTGTGTAGGCCCGTGTCACAGTGATGAGAGGCCTCTGTAACCCCTGGCCTCACACCCCAAACACGCACTAGTTCTCTAGAGATTTTGGGCCAACTGAAATATGCTTTGTCATCATTATTGCTCTTGGAATTTTTGTGTATGTTTGTCAGTTTTGAACACTAATCTTAACTTGGAGGAACCCTATTTCTTATCTTCCAATTCTTACGAATTGACATGTAGTGGTCACAACTTCAGAGGGAATCTCACCAGTTGGGTGGGAATGATAAATTTGGGCTGGAGGTAAGCAGCCCACAAATTTCTCACATTCCTCCTTTCACTTACCAGCCATCATTTTTCACCAGGTTCACATAATGTGCCAGCCTGAACCCACAGAGCTCCAAAACCACAGCTCTTTGCTATGGGAATGTTACTAAAACAACAAAAACGAGTTGTAACCAAGTACTGAGTTATATCAGGCATTGTGAGGCTAATAATAATATCTACTCTAACAATAATAACAAATTTATGTAGCAGTCAACATTTCACAGATGGCTCTCACATATGGTATTTAATTGCATTGTCATTAGCAATCCTAAGTGGTAGGTGGGGCAAATATTTTTCACTGTGCCTGGGTAAACAACCTGAGGTCCAGGCAGGTTAAGACACTGGTACAACTTCATATGATTATTAAGAAGAGAACGTGAAATTGAAACTTCTAACCCTGAGTTTGGTGATCTTTCCACCATAGCATAAATTTTGGTACATTTATTTCTCTTTTAAGAAAAAAAATTCTCTAACTATAATCCTGTATTTGCTTGTCAAATTCAACTTGAACAGTTGCTTGAAAGGCATCTGTTGTTCAAGCTAAACATTGCCATTTCCTTCCAGCAGAAAGGTGTGAAGAGGTAAAGGAACAGAGATGTGGGGAAAAGACCCTGAGACATTTACTTCCTACGAGAGTTCAGCAGGGACCATCTCCAGCTTCCTGGGCAGAAAATCCAACCAAAGGTATTTGAACTAAAGGTCATGCTTTAAAAAAAAATTAAAACATATTTAAGCACATTTTCTGAGAAGTGGTTGCTATTGTCATGTACTAAAAGTGTTTCCCAAGTTATGAAAATAAATTGATGCTTTGAGGCAATCCTAGGGTTACTGATTAGTTCCCAACCTCACCTCAACCCTGATCCTTTCCAACCTTCGAGAAAAGTGAGTAAATTGTTCTTTTTAAAATTATTTTTATTTTATTCTTTTCATTGAATATTTGGTGACCATGTGTGCTTGGCTGATTTTTAAAATTTTGTTTATAATTCTTGAAAAAGCCTATCTCCCAGAATGCATCATCTGCTGCAACTGCATTTTTTGTCCATGTATGTTTTGTTCATGTGTAACATATTTTCACTGTGATCATTTCAGTTGAAGTCCTGCTCAAGAGCTGCATTCATTTATAAGGAATGACCTAGGTCTCCTCAATATGAGGAGGAGGTAAATAGGCAAAGATCAAAAGAGTGCGTGCCAATGAATTGGACTAGGGTACAATGTCTCAACACCACCATTTAGTGAATTCCTCAAGGGCAGGGGCTGCACACTTCATTCACGTCAAGGAAGCTTGAAGCCAAGCAGCCCTGAGTTCCAACCTGACTCTCTTCCTCACTAGGTTCTCCATTGGTTTCGACCAGGTTCTAGAACTTCTCTGGAATTCATTTTCCTCATCTGAAATAGAGATAGTGTGAAGATTGGATAAAATAATGACTATAAAAAATCTGGCACAGAGAGAGCATTCAATAAATATTGGCTCCTTCCCCCATTATTCATCTTATTATCTCTACATGGTGAACACTCAGTTATTTGTTTGCTAGTGTTCTGAGTATTTCAAACCCCTGCTTTGAAATTTTTATCTTTAACTATATATAAAAAAATGATATAAAAAATAAGACCAGAGGATACTAGATGCAGTAAGAGAATGTAGGATAGGGAACTGGAGACAGGGAGCACCATGGACCATGGGTTTATCCAACTTCAAGCTCATCTGAAGGTTCTATATGCAGGGAGTGGATTGTATCAGATTCAGTGGGGTTTTGTCATAAAATGGAAGTTATAAAGCATAAAGTAAAATAAATGACATCAGTTGACCTCAAGACTCAGAGCTCTTCACATCCTGAAAGTATCTCTTTTCACACAGGTCCATTATATAATTAGCCCAAATATTTAAGAAAAAATGCTTCAAATTATTTTTTCTCAGCATATTTAAAGTGTGAAAAAGTTAGAAACAATGTAAATGTCTAATAATAGCAGTATGACTATATAATTGTAATGACTGACACAATGGAATACTATGTGGCCATTATGAGGCAGGTCTGGATTTACTGAAATGGAAAAGTGTTCATAATGGTAAGTGAAAAGTGCAGGTTACACATACACACCCACACAT
Source organism: Phyllostomus discolor (assembly GCF_004126475.2). Taxonomy (NCBI): domain Eukaryota; kingdom Metazoa; phylum Chordata; class Mammalia; order Chiroptera; family Phyllostomidae; genus Phyllostomus; species Phyllostomus discolor. The sequence continues at coordinate 153,785,320 of NC_040905.2, read as the reverse complement.
ATAATGAACACTTTTTTCCAGTGTATTTATTGATAAACTTGCACAAAATTTCTGGCAGATTATGCAGCAATATATTTTCCTTTGAGAAGTGAATTCAGGATGAATGAGCTTATTTTCTTCATTTTTTAAAGTATTTTTTACTTTGTCAATTCATTGCTTCTGGGGTTTAAAAAAAGGTGACAAGGTAAACAATTATTTTTAAGTAAATAAATATTTGTTTGTTGATATCTTCTTACTCTTAATGGTTACTACTCTGAGACACAGCAACCTAAATTAAATAACCTGAAAGACTCTATTTAGGTCAGAAGAATTTCATTCTGTCCCCTAAATATATATTTGAAATTTTATATTAGCTTTTATAAGGAAAAAGAGTCTCTGCCAAATATGAAACATAATAAAAATTTTGAGTTTTACTTGTAGTTATTTGCAGTGAACCCACTTTTTCTCACATAATTGATGGAGAACTACTAAGACCATAGTATGCTATTTGCAGAGATTCACTGGCTAAGGAAGCTATGAAACCTTAAGCAATATGTATATACAAAACACTTAAAAAGTTCAAAACCATGCAAATATGTTTAAATAGTGGTTACAAATATAATCATAACCATTATAGAAACAAAAATCTATCTCTAAAATTAGAGTTAGCTCAGGCAAAGTAATAAAAAAGGTCTATCTAACTGAAAAAGGAGAGATAATTTCTGTATGTACAAATGTTTCCAGAGTATAGAAAAGGATGGAAGCTTCCCAGCTCAATAGAAAATGCTAGCATAATCCTTATATCAAAATATGTAAGAATATTTATGAAAATACATAGACAAAGACTAGGAAGAATGTACTCCAACAAGGGATCAATCTCATTTATGTTTACAGAGGGAAAAAATCATAAGTATAAGGAATCTTAATGAGCATTGTATGAAAACAATCACAATGAAATAGAGTTTTCTTAGGAATGCAAGTATAGTTCAACAGCAGGAAAGCTATTAATATAATTCCACAAACTTGATAGATTATGGTAGGAATTTAAAAATTACCTAAATAGACACAAATAATTTATTTTAGAAATAAAATATTTTTTCAAAGTCTCAGGAAGAAAACATACATAATAAAAACTGAATTATAATTCAAAATTGCACAATTAGATTAATGAAATAGAATAGAAAGTTCTAGAGATAGACCCATGAATTAATGGTTATTTAGTGTACATAATGTTATATTTCACAACAATGAAAAGAACTAAATTATTAAACAAAGTCATGTCAAAATAACTTGCTATTTATGGGCCATCTATTTAGGGAAAAGTTAAGTTATATTCCTAGTTTCTATGACACCTAAAAATAAATTTCAGGTGATGGGAAAAGCAACCTTAAAACAAAGAAAGTATTAGGAAAGAACATTGGAGAACATTTTATAAAAATTATAAAGAACAAAAATAATCAAAAATTAAACATTTTAATGACAAATTATATCATTATAAATTAAAATGTGTAATAGATTAGAAGAATATTTGCAACATTTACAAAGAACAAGGGATAGAGTTTTGTAAAATATAAAAAGATAGTATAAACCAATAAGAGACCAAGCAATAGAAAATGGATGAGGTATATGAACAAGAAATTCACAGAAAAATGCAAGGATATATATAAAGCATTTATAAAAACACACTCCACTTCACTGTTAACCAATGCATTATTTTCTCACCCATCAAGTTACCAAAATTTAAATATTGATAATGCTCAGTGTTGATGAGTGTGTGGGGTAAAGGGCATTTCATGTGTTGTTGCTGGGAGTACAATTTGGAAAAACTAAACTCTGACTTTGGAAGGTAATTAAGCAATAGTTACCTAATTTAATATAGCTGTTTGCTAGATCAATTGCACTTTTATAAATCTCTCCTACAAAAATATTTTCTCACATAATTATACAGAACCTAAAACAACTGTCAGTCAGTTGAAATATTTAATAACATTAACTGAATTTCTGTTCTGTTGCATAATATGCAACAATTAAAAAGAATAGAATAGGCCCCACCCTGTGCTCGCAGGGGTGAGGGGCAGATGGATGGCTGCCCACTTGCTGTGGGACTCAACACAGGGCTCTGGGTGCTGCTAGGCTGCTGCCACCACCCAGGGCCCTGCAGCAAGAATTTGCCCAAGAAATTTGCCTTGACAACAACAACAAGAAACAAACAAATAAACCACATTTGGGTACTAAGATCCTTTTTTGGGCTCTCCCTTGACTTAAAGGCTATCCCAGTTGGAATTCCTAAGAACCTCAAAGAAAACCAAGAAGGAAGACCGTGTGCACCAAGGGCCCTCAATGGCCTTCTCTACAAAGCACTGACCGATTTGCTGCACACACCTGAAGGGAGCCAAGAGATCTCCAACTCGAATGTGGAGCTCTCCAGGTGTCTCTGACTTCAGACCTCTCATGCCCTGCATTCTGGAGGACAACTCTTCTGCTGCTGAACAGAACAGGAGCACAGAGGCCTTCCTGCTGCGAAAGGTGGCATCTTCTGATGTGCTAGCCCACTCAGAGGAACATTCCATAATGTTTGTTCAGGACAAAGAACAGGCAACCGTAGCCAATCTTAATCGGTTACTGGCAACTGCTGATTGTGGATCTCTTGTGAAAAAAGGGGACTTTATATAAAATGAGTTCAGGGACCCTGAGGCCTCAGACGCCGGCTGGATCACCAAGCAACACCCTGGGCCCTGCTGTGCATTTGAGTCTAGGATCATCATGAGGTGCTCAGCAAGTAGACCCTGGAGAACTAGAGGGGGGAAGAGAAAGGGTGACAGCCAAAGCGGGGCAGAGTGAGTGCTTGAGCTCATGAAGCAAATGAAAAAGAGGAGAAAGGAAAGGCCAAGCCCTGTGTGGGTGGCAGTGAATGAAGACGACCAAGCTGGATGATGGTAGGACCTTAGTGATGAACTCACCCTGGAACAAGAGTCAGAGCTCCAAGAAGCAGAACAGGAACCAGAGGTGGAGAGCAGAGGCAACAGAAAGGAACTAAGTGATGGTTAGGGATCACGAAAGCAGGTGAGCTGTGAGGCTTCGGCTCTGCATGTGATGGGAACTCCACTCTGAGAAGTGTTTCACAGGAAAGCCTTTGTACGATGTGCAGTTGACTTACACAGGTTGTCATCTCTCTGAGTCCATTATTATTGTCACTGTGAGAAGGAAGAAGGCCTGCAAAATGTGCCCAAAAACCTTTTAGATTAATGGGGGTAAAGAATAAAGCAGGTTTTTATTTATTGCTCTTTAATGATCTGCAAGACATGTTATGCTTTTAAAAACTATATTTTGCAGAGTGTTCAGTACAATATAATTATTTCCTCTGAAAAAAAGTCCCAAATGTTTGTGTAAATACATGGAGAAAAATAAAGAAACATGTGATCTAAAATCTTATCCAAGGACGAAACATTCAGGGTGGACAGCTGAAGAAAACTTCAGTCACCATCTCGACCCTATCAGAGGTCTCATTGGCAGAGTCAAGAGATTAAGACACAGTCACTGATAAACAGAAATTATTTTAGTCTTGCCGTTAGTTCCCTGTTGTTACTGGCTCAGATCACACTTGTAGACTTCTTTAGAGTTTATTTACAAAAGACTTCAATAATAACATTTCATGTCTGAAAATGTTTTAGTTTACAAAGTACTTTTTTATTCATTATTGTCTTTGGTCTTGAAATCAGAAGAAACATTACTACAAGCATTTTCCAGGTAAGCAGGTAGGGTTAAATGGATTCTCTAAAATAACAGAGCCAGGTAGGTATTAAATCCATGCTTCTTGATCCTACTTCCGTTGTCTATTATATAATAAAGGAGTGAGGCTCGTTGAGTGAAAATACTGCAGTTAATAGACTTCTATATACTATAAAATGAGTCAATCTTAGGCCCAGTAGAAGGAATATAGTTATTGAAGAACACAAAGTCCCCATTGGGCATTTCTACATGTAATATTGTCCTGAAGTACAGGGATAGCAGTAGTGTGCTCTCTGGTTTTAAAGTCCAAGAAGGTAAGTGACTTGCCCAATATTACATGGCTCATTAATGGCATATAATAGCCATCTCACTAGCTTTCTTAGTGAAATTAGAAAATTTCACTAAGCATGGATAATTCCAGAAAGAGCTAAGAGAAAAAAGGACATTCTCTTGAAAATTAGGAAGACAGGAAAATCCAAGTTTGAAAAACTATGATAAAAGGATGTAAAAACAGAACTAATGAGATAAAATTGGTATTTTAAATCTAGTCTCACAATCTCTATTTTTTCACCAGAATTTAGTACATTCAGAGTTTGAATATTATCTACCTCTTAATTTTTTTCTACTATTCTATATTTTTTCATACCTTCTCGCCTTCTTTTAGATTAGGTAGTTTATTACTCCATTTTCTTCTTAATTAGCTTTTTGGTTATATATTCTTTCACTCCTTTGACAGTGATATCTTACAGATTACAGTGTGCTCAGATCGACAGGGATCTAAAGTGAATTAGTATTTTTATCCAATTTCAAACAATGGGTCTTTAAACACTTCAACTACATTTACCCTCCTCATACCTTTTTTGTTATTGTTTTCATGTATTTTCACTCTTCATATACATTCAATCCCAAACACATTCTTATTTTTTATACACTTAATATATTTTTAAGTTTATTCAATTATTTACCATTTACATTTCTCTTCTTCCTGTATTTTCATCTTTTCTTATGGAAAACTCCTTTTAGTATTTCTTTTAGTATGGAAATACTAGCACAAGTTTCTGAAAGTTTTTGTTTGTCAGGAAATTTGTTTATTTTGCCTTTGCTCCTGAAATAAATTCTTGCTAGATGTAGAATTCCAGGTAGAAACTTCTTTTCTGCCAGTGCATTAGTCTGGATACCTCTTAATAAAAAGGAGCTATGTCTAATCTGCTGTTAAATTTATCCTATAAGATCTTTATTTCAGTTACTATATCTTTACTTCTGCAATCTCTACTTGATTCCTTTATAGATTTTACTGTTGCAATTATCCATATTGTTATCTTTTTAAAAACATATTAATCATAGTTATTTAAAACTCTGTGTCTGATAATTTGAATATTTGGATCAACTGTGCGTCTATTTTGTATTGCCTAGTTTTACTCATGGTTTCATTTGGTCTTCTTTCATGGCAAATCTTATTTTAAAAAAATTTTATTGATTTGAGAGAGAGAGAAGAAAGTTGAGAGAGGGAGAGAGAGAATTGTTGTTCCGCTACTTTGTGCATTCATTTCTTGATTGCCTGACTGGGGATCAAATCCAAAACCTTGGCATATAGGGATGACACTGTAACCAACTGAGCCACCCTGCCACAGCAGCAAATTTTATTTTTGTGTAAATGTCAAATATTGTACATTAAAAATTGTACAGGACCTGGATGTATCTTCAGCATCTGTCAAGTAAATAGAACAGGGCTTAGCACCTTTGTCCAATCAAACATGGGTTAGGTCTTCAGGTATCCCAGCCCAAAGCCTGGAGGATTCACCCATGGTCTCTCTTTTTTGACAGAACCTGAACTTAAATTTTTCACTCCATGTCACCTTGAGACGACTGAGAGTTCTGTTTGGTTCCTTGCCACTTCTGTTTTCTGAGAGGCTTGGCACCTCAATTCTTGGCTGTCTTCATAGCCTTGAATTTCAGTTTTTATCTTCCAAGCTCTGAAAGAGGACTGAAAGCTCTGATCGACATCTCTGATTCTTAACAGATGCTCAGTGTTTGGCTTCTTTGCCTCTGAGCCCAAGCCCCTTATAAATTAAGGAGGAAAAGTTGCCTAAAATACCAACCTTACCTCAATGTGTTTCCCTCCCTTACAGGATTTTGGACCCTCAAAGCTTGGCTGCTTTGGTAGTTTTCTGAGGCCTTAAAGCAGATTTTTAAAAATTGTAATATAGCTTCTCTAGTTATTCTCACTTGAAATTTTAACCTGCTATGATATACTCAATTATTATTGGAAGCAAAACTCCTATACAAGAAATAGATATGATAAAAATACAAAATTAATTTTTTCTGCAAGCCCCAAATTAAAATTTGGTTAATATTTTAAAAATACATTTTTATGAAGCATACATGTAATTAATTCGAACACACACACACAAATAAGCCCATATATAACTGCTAAAATCTGAATAAGGTCTGTGCATGATACCAATGTTAGTCTCCTGGGTTTGACATTGTACTGTAGTGATAAGTAAGGTCATTTGGGAGGAGGCAGGGAATGTGTCATTTACCCAAGTTACAACATTAGTAAAGCAGACAAGTTAGTATAGAATTCTTCATTAATTTTTTTCCTTTGAAAACAAGAGTAATATTTGCTTTTTATAATAAAATTAGAGTATTGCATGAAAGCATAACAGAGGAAATTAGACTCACTCGTGTGCTATTATCCAGAGGAAAACACCATTAACGATATTGTGCATCTTCATCTGACTTTGTATGAATAATTGTTAGATTTATTTGATAATTTTCAGTAACAGTTCCTAATTATTTTTCTTAATTACCTTTAATTTTTTTTAGTTTCTCTAAAATAGACTCAGAATATATTTTAAATTTAGAATTTGCACACTACAAAACTCTGTTTTATACCTTTACTTCCTGGCATGTTTTTAAGCCCCGAGTAATCAAATCATTCCTTATTTATTCATGAACTTTCATCAGTCATTTATTCTTAAGAGGGTTTTCAGCTACTTTGTGCAGAGATTTAATGTTATCACTTCTATTTTTCATTTAACATAATTAAATATATATCATATGTTACAGTTAAAAACTCCTTATTTTTGTATATATTTATACCACTTTTTGTTGTGTCCATTATAAGTATTCTAGACAGTCTATAGAAGAAAATACATGTAAGAAGGTTGTGTCTCCCTGGACATTTCTTGGCAAATTCTAGTGAGTGTATACTTATTTCAAAATTTAAAACTAAAAAATCCACTTTCCAAAAATTATTAGAAGAAAATTCATCTTTGAGAATTGCCACAGTTTGGGTCAAAATGCATCCTTTGTCACATTATAGGATAAACTTTCAAACAATCCACATAGATGACATTTGCTGTACAACATTTAAGATTTTCTCCATCTAGACTTGAGAAAGAAGCAATTTTCCTTTGCTGTGTAAACAAGTGAAACTATGCCAGGGGGGAAATAGGCTATGTACTCTCTGAAATATATTTTTTAAGGAAAACAGACCGTGTGAAGTCCATTGAGTTCACAGACTGGTTGTTTGCAAGCATGCCAACTCAACTGCAGTCATTTCCTTTAGTCCATTAAAGAAATGTTATGGAGAAGCCCAGTGTAATCTTCTGAATTTATGGAATCATCTGAGAAGGGATATTCTGTGACTATGAAAACTTATCGTAGTTTGAGGCTAAAGGGAGTAGGGGCAAATAGTATGATTACGCTTTCCTTCATGAATTAATTCCAGATGTTGCCATTAGATTCTCTGAGTGTTGAAAGAAAAAAAAAATTGGTGCTAGAGAGACCATAGAGATAATCTAGTTGAAACCTTCTCCTTTAACAGAGGAGTAAACTGAGGCCTGGAAAGATTAATTGCCTTCAAAAATTATACAGTCAGGTAGGGGTCAAGTTGAGTCTAGAACCCAAGTTTCTTGTCCAATTGTTGTTGCTTTTTTTAATCCTCACCCTAGGGCACATTTTCATTGCTTTTAGAGGGAGAGGAAAAGGGGAAGGGAGAAAGGAGGAGGAGGAAGAGAGAGAGAGAAAGAGACATCAATGTGAGAGAGAAACATCAATTTGGTGCCTCCCATGAGTGCCCCAACTAGGGATCAAACCCATGACCTTTTGGTTTATGGGGCAAACTCTAGCCAACTCAGCCACACTAGCCAAGGCCCAATTATTGGGTTCTTACAGGCAAGAGTATATCAGGAAGTGCACAGACAGCTTTGAGATAAATAGCTTCTTTTTCCCCTCTACTACTAGCACATAATATTAATACTTCTTTGAGATATTTAAAATCCTACATTATATAAATGCCTACATAATAGAAAATTATGAAATGGGGGTTTGGAAGATACATTAGTAGGTTGACTGGAAAAAATCTAGATTCTTTGATGAGAATATAATCAGAAATATACTGATTAATTATATCATAATTAATCTTTCTTTGAATGGAATAGCATCTAAATTTGACTCTTACTAACTTTCCCTAATAGAAGAAAGAGTATCGAGTATGTCTAAAATAGACCTGCTACTCACATAAATTGTTTTAAAAACCTAGACAGCTCTTAGCTATTGTATCATTCTTCATATATCAACTTAAATACTTTGCCTCATTTCTGAATACAGTATCATGACATATTCATTTAATCATTGTTGGTTTGGGGACATAGGGGATGGCTCTCCACTCAGACTCTTTTTTACAATGGCTCCTCTACAAACAGTCATCCCTTCTCCTTCCCTTCTAGAGGGACTTGGGAGCAACCGGAAGTCCTCACAGAGTTGGAAGGTATGGTGTGCATTTCAGGAAAAACAATGCTGGAGTTTTGCTTTCTAGCAGAATGGTCAAGTATAAGGGTAGGAATCATAGAAGAGGAGGAGAAATTTCAGTATGCAGGATTATAATTCATTTCAATCGGGTTATAAATTGCCAACTGATCCTAACATAGAGGTTCTAAAATAAAGGTTAGATTTGAAAAATTCCATTATCATCTCACTGCTTACATCTGAAGCAATAACTTACTAAAGATGAAAAGCAAATGTAGGAACAATTCAAAGATACACCTTTCTGTTCTACTTTCCAACTCCATGCCTCATTATTCTCATCTGTTAAATGGCAATAGCAATAACCTATGCAATCTTAGTTTAGGTTCAAGACAACAAGCTATTAGACAACAACTGGACTGTTATTGCTTTGTTGTGTTGCTGTTAATAACAGTAGCCTCTCATCCCGTAATCACTACCTAGCTGTTTTAAAACTGTGGTGCTTAATAACATTCTCTCATTGATGGTAACAGGTAGAATCTTCAGTTCGGAACATAGAATGAGAGACTGAGAGAACAACCTAGGGTAGGAGTCCCACAATTTCATGAAACAGATAACATGTATACACAAACTTTTAAGCATCCAGAATGCCCAAAGAGAAACAATATCTGGATATTAGGCTTTAAAAAGGTGTGGAAGGCTGATAGTTTATAAATTAGTATTAATCTAGGATGATCCTATTATACTCAAAAGAAACCAAACCTTTGTAGCTCACATGACATCAAGCGCACAGAGTTTTAATAATACCCAAGTTAATACTCATCTAGGGAACGTTGAATGGTATTACCCAGCAAGTGCCATGGTTATCTGCTAAGAGAAAATCACTGTTTAAAGCAGAATCTCTAGGGTGCTTCTTTCGACCAAGTGTCTTAACCTGCCCCACGCCCAGGTCCCTAAAGTGAAAGCAAATACATGACTGAACAAAAGCAGCTACTCTGAAGAAAACCTAAACACAGAGTTCTCAGTTCAGACCTTTAGCTAACAGAATAATACCTATTTCACACCATCAAATCCAATCTTTAAAATTTCAAAATGAATTATACTTCTGTGGGAAATGTGTCAACAATCACTTCCAAGCACTAGCCAAGGAAATCTTTGTCTGATAAGTTTTCCCCTCCCCCTCAGGATTTACCCTGAAAATGGTGGCCCTGTCATTTGCATTCTGAATACTCTGGAAACTTTCCCTTCCTGAGTTTTTCTCCTGAGACAATACTTCAGCGAGGGCTTAAGGAAGCAGGTTCAAGCCTGTGATCTTTCTGTGTTCTTGTGAATGAACAAAGGACAAATGGACTCTTATCTGTTAGGAAGAAATGATGATAGAAGGTGCCCGGAAGTCAATGGCCTCCTCGACCTCATTCCCGTTTTTAGCCATTTTAGGACCTAGTAATGCCACTGTCATTTATTCTCGCTATGCTTTCTGATCATCAAAGGAGCTTTTTACCCAAACTAAGTTAATGATGACCTAAAGAGTGTAGTTTTGGAAATCACGATATCAGGATCTTTAGTCTAGGGAAAAGGACTCCCAAAGCCCTTTTGAATAAAAGGCCTCCAGAGATAGAGACCTCACTGGGAAAGCATGTCTTTTTTCTTTCTTTCTTCCTTTTTTTTTTTCATTATACAAATTTATGGGAAGGGCCAAAATCAGACTCTGGCAAATTAAATCAACTAGGAGTATGCTTTGGGGAGCAGGGGAGCATGCTTTATGGAAAAGGTTTTAGAAGGGAAAAGTGAACCCAGCATATTTTTTTTAAAAAAAAAAAGAATGTTGCTTTTATAGCCTAAATCTTTTCAACTTCTCTAGCAATCTAAAATAAAGTATTTATCCAAACACGTTCCTTGTCACATCATGTTACCTCTAAGAAAAAAATGTAATGTCAGCATTACTCTTGGAAAAGACATTAAGGGTTTTTAGAAAAGTCTCATAGATAGCTAGCCGGTGGGTTTTATTCAGTGACTTCACTGTAACAGGATCAGCAGCACAATTCATACATAAAATTCTCCTTGTTTGTGTCCTAGGACTAAACCAGACTTCCCAGATGTCAGCTCAGGAATTGCAGAGAAAAGCAACAAGGAGGGTGCAGTTGATCTTTCACTGATTCTTCTGTAACTAAACGTTCGTCTGAGGTAATCAGCCAGTGTGCAAGTGGAGGTGGATTAGTCTCTGACCCATAATGCTCCTCTCAGTGGACTGGGGCCTGGAATATTATTTAATGTCCTCATGCGGTAAACAGTGGCCCTCAACAGGAGAGGCATTAGACCATCTGTTAACATTATTCCAAACATAATAGTAGAATAAAAATGGTAAAAGAAACTGCAGATCATCAGATTAAATACTTCTTCACCATGAGATATTAATTGCTAACATAGTCCTCTAAAATAAACAGAAGAAATCGTTAAAACCATTAAGAAATTGAGACCTTTTTTATAACTACATATTTTCATCGAAGACAATATCATCTGATTCTTCTTTGAAACCTGAATTGATTTTCAACACTTTACACTTCTCCACAACCCCCATACTTCTTCTGCCCAATTCTTGTGCCTTTATTTTTCTCGCTAGGTTAGTATTTATAATTCTCATATTCTGTTCTGCAATGGCTATTCTCATGGCTGCCTCATCTTCTGTAAGTAAATGCAGGGTTTATCACCTGGTTTTTACCACAGCCAATGTATTCCTAAAGTGTTTATTTTGACTCATCTTTTTGGAGTAATTTTAATATCAATTTTTTCAAGAAGGACTTATGGGTGCCATGTCTGCTGCATGTTTTCATGTTTGAAGGTGTCTGGAATAATCTGTAAATCTGAGCAATAGCTTCTGGCTTGAAAAGATTCTTTCTCTCTGGAATCGATGGACATGTATCCATTGTCTTCATGTTGACTGTTCTACTTTAACATCAGATGTCTCTGAATGAACAGGATGCCTTTTGAGGAATTTTCTTTTATTACATTTATGAATATTTTTTCTTTCCTTCTCTGTTTGCTGTGCTCTCAACTTCAGAAAGAGTCCTTTCGCTGAACAGTCTTAGGTGCCTTCTATGTCTTTCATCTCTGTTTTAATTGTTTTCATCTATCTTTTGCTTCTTCTGAATTCTCTGGAAATATCTCACAGTTTCTCTATAAGTAATTTAATTTCTTGTTCAGATTCTTAACAACACAAGAAGGAATTATTTTAACTTATGACCTGAAAAAAACAATAGAAAGGATAAATTAATAAGAGCTGATGTCACACTAAAGAAAGAACCTTATCCAGTTAACTAAAATATACAGGCGTGTCTCGTTATATGAGGATAATTTGTAGTGGAAAACTCACTTAAAGTGAATATACTTAAAACAAGGACTTGACCGAAATTTAAAATTATGAAAACAAGTTTGTGTTATGCTTAGGTCATAATCTGTTCATTCTTAAAACAAAGAAAGGATCAAGTGCTGGGCTTGAAGGGGGTCATTTTATTTTGACAAATCGCATGATTGCCTGTCACAGCATTCTTCCTTTCACACTTGAGTTTAATTAAATGGTCTTGAGATATTGATAGAAAAATATTTAACAGCTTCATTAATTTTTCCAAGGTCTTCCCTTAACCCTTTGACCTTTAAGTCATTGTCCTCCAACATAACTGTTATATCACTCTTCTTGTTGGTTTTCTATTCTTCAAATGTTAGCTGATTGATCTAAAGCTGCTTGATATTTAAGTGTTGTGACTGGAGTGATTCTCCAATACCATTTTCATGAAACCCCATATCATTTCCAAGGTTTTTTTTATTGAACTTTGCAATCAATTTATATTGTATTTTGCATTTTATTGCTGGGTGCAGCAAGAGGCTGACCAGTCCAGGCAGTAATGTGAAATGTGCTGGTGTTAATGTTTGAATGAAGCCAAATTTCACACGTGTTGAGTTTTTCCAGGGTTTTTTTACTTTCCATTTCCCTATACAACTTATAATTCCAGGAAATTAACTAACAAATTTATTATTCAGACACTTCTTAAATACAGTAAGGAAGGCTTTATTCAAGAGGGACTACTGTAATAGGGGTTTTGCAGCAAAGGAAGAGAGACTGAATTCAACATACAACAAGGGGAAGTGGATAGTTATGGCCAAGCAGTGGAGTGGGGCTTGGGTTCAATGGGTGAAAAATTATCAAGAGGAAACATCTAAGCTAGGGGATTCTCACAAGAGCAACTCCATAGGATTCTTGTTGAAGGCCAGCCAGGATGATCCTCAGATACCAAGGATGGGAGATTTTTGCCAAACTAACTCAGCAAGATTCTTGATATATCTGGACTAAGCAGGTCAAAGACAGAGCCCAAGATCAAGTCCTCATCAAAAGGAGGAGTTGGTGGAGCCTGACTTAAGTTTGGTCAAGAAGAGTGTTTGTCAGTACAGAAGAAGTCTTTGTCCCATAGTGTCTCAGGCTCTCTCCTTTCTCCATCTTGATACTTACATGTTGCCGTCTGAATTTCCTTGTCTGTGTCGACATCTCAGACTGGATTCATCCTTTTTTAAAATAATTTTGGAGCTCTCAATCTCTCCTACTGCAACTACTGTGGCTTCCTCTATTTGCTGGCTTATAAATCCACACTATTCTAGGTCATCCAAAGGTGTCACTTCTCCCAAGGTAAAAGCCTTCCCTTAGCCCTCTCTGCAAAGTGTCCCTTGCCCCATGCTGCTGCAAAGTTCAGAGTTTTATAAACCTTTCTGGATTTAGGTGGGAAGGCTACTTGCAGGCTGATGGCTACCAGGAAGTCACCCCCATTCCTCAAAATTCTTTTCATGCAGTTATTTCCTGACTGATGGCCTCTATTAGATATCACCTGGAAGCAGCTGGAATCAAGCTCCTCTGCCTACTGCCTTGCTGAGGATTTCCTCTTTAACTCTTTCATGTCTAGGTATCCATGGTTACTTCTGAGCCTGTTGGGGCTAAAATTGTGAGAGAGCATGAACCTAGCGGACTTACTTGTAGTAAGTCCACTATCAGCAGAGGGAAGTATAATAGCTCTAGTATCAGTGACTTCTTCATGCAGAAAATGTATATGTCATGGCCTGGATGGCGTGGCATGAGTCATTCTTGTTGGTCTAGTATTACCATTTTCACAGCATATTCAGTTATGTTGTATGCAAAGTGTAAGACTCCCAAAGCAGAACAAATCAATGGATAGATGAAGTCTTTGTGGACATTGATACATGGATTCAAATTTGAGTTTTATCACTTATTAGCTTTGTAAGTATTGCAGTATTTTAACCTTTTGAACTTCAATTACCACATACCTAAATTGGGGTAATAATGCCTCCTTTACAAGACCTCCAGGAGGATCAGGTAGTATGTATGTAAAGCACTCAGCGGGATTATTAGCAATACAGCAGACACTTGATCATCAGTAACTGTTTCTGAATACCAACTTACACATTACCAGGCAGAAATCACTTTCTGTAAAAATCTTAAAATCATAACTAGAATTTCCATATTTGGAACCTCTTCAACCCCAAGAGCGTGAAGGGGTCAGTCAGCCCCTGTTCCAGGTACCGTGGTTTTGAAGACAGACTGGAGAGCAGTATTTAGCAACGTCTCACCCACACTCTACCCAATGGGGACACAACCCAATGAGCTAAAGCAACAGTAGCTTCTTGAACACTGGACCTCTTGGGGTTTCACATTTCCTACCCAATCATTTCCCTCACTTAAGCCTATGGGCAAATACTTAGAAGAGATTAACATCTCACCTTCAGAGGCCTATGACAACAAGCTAACAAATAACCCAATGAATCTTCCATCAGCACCCAGCTCCCCTCCCACTCGACAAAAATTGAAAACAGAAAACAGAAAACAGATTTTCCCCACAAGAATTCCTGTTTGATATACTACTTTGACCTGCACCTAACAGTTCAAATCATGAAAATAAGAATATTTTATGGTTACTGGGAAAATTCATAGTTTATCATATTTTGTCGGCTGGAGAGGAAGAAAAGACTTGGCCAGGTTCCTGGGGGAAAGATAGCCTGTCATATTTGCCTAGATTTATTTATGAAAAAGCACTCAGGATGATACTTTTGTGCAACATGCCCTCCTCCTGCACAGAGTACCATCAGTGCAAAGCGAAATAGGAGAGGTTTCCAAAGGGTCCGAAGGTGAAGGAGGGGACCAAAATAAAGGGGAGGGGGACACTCTCAACTGCCATCCTTTAAACCTCTTGATTATTTAAACTTCTGCAGAATAATGATTGCATATTTGAAAGTAATACATCTGTTCCTGTCCCTCCCCACCCCCATGTGGTTTTCTAATCCCGAGGTAATTACGTTTTGACAAAAATTTATTGGGACATCTGTTTTTCCCCTTAGATCTGCAGGTCACCGTACAACTCTAACAGCAGCCCAGTGGAGAGCTGCTCTGGATACACCAAGCACAATGGTTGGCGAGACCCAGGGTGCAGGCTGGGCGGTTTCAGTTAGAGACAGAAAAGGTGGTCCCCTGGTGCCAGCGGCACACACTGTCTCATGTGCCATCTTGCTCGGGGCTGAGCACAGATTCTGGCCTAGGAGAGTAAAGGGATCAACAATATGGCAGGGGAGGGAGAGAGGAGGGCTGGCTGGTAACAGGCTGGCAGTGTGCATCAAGACTCATGCATTTTCTAGGTTGGCATCCAATATAAAAATAATTCATGGAGGGCTGAGGACGGGGATGCAATGCACAGGCCATATGTTTGGAACCCCTGCCCACGATGGCTGGCTGTGGTTACCAGCGTCTGGTGCCACCAACTAGATTAAATTACGGTACCCTACAGAGACACAGAAATCAGAAAGATTTCTCTAACTTCCAGCATTTGATAAAAGATGGAGTAACCTAGGAACTTTACCCACACATAAAACTTCTCTTTTAATTTTTTAAAAGCACAAGTTCATTCTATTCTACTTTTTTTTGTGTGTGGATATGCCACAAAAACTTGCTAACTTGTATTTTTTTCCCACAAATCTCAGCTCCTGCAGGAAAGGCCTAAATCAGAATTCCACAAGGAATGCCTTTTCTCCACGCTTTTCCACCTTTGAGTCCTCATAAGGAAGTTTATTTTCCTGAGGTGTCCAACCCAATATCTTGACCTAATGTTTGAAAAAGAGTCTGAGTGACTTGCCTCTGTGCCAAATGAAACTTTGGAACATTCTGAGATGTTTCTGCCGTTAAGAACTTAATTAGGAATTTCAATAAGTAAATAAAGTTTCATTTCCCTTTCCTCTGGTTTATTGATTTAAAAGGAATCATAACCAAGATATTTCACTTTCAAATAGACACCAAACAACACTTCACATGCTTTTTTCTGAAAAGTATCAATCATTACAATGCTTACATATAAATATATATTCCCCCAAACCCAACTAAGAAAATAAGAAGCCTCTGGGTATAGCAAAACATCTCTTCCGTGAATGAATAAAAGGCACACTATTTCCTAAATTTCTTTATGAAGTACTGAATAGAAGCAAATTCTCACTTTGCAGATGGAAACACTGAGATGGAGGGACAAGAAGCTAAAAGTCACTTCAAATGCTCCTGCATCAAACTGGGCATGAAGCTCCAGGCTCTGGGCCTCAGTTCTAGGCTTTTGATTTTCAAAGCATGTAAAGATTAAAAAAATCATATAGTAGATTCAGCAGAATCCAGGTGTTCTAATAGATAACAGGTAGCTGTGAGAAATAAGTGAAAAGAAAGAGAATTTTCTCTAGAATGAGTTGGGAAATACTGGGCTAATGGAGCTTAAACAGGCCTCTTTATGGTTAGAAATGTTTCATTGTTTACATGGATTATAGAGCTCAAGGAGAGTAAAAAACCACAGGTGTGTGTTAGTCAGCTTACGCTGCTGCAGTGAAACACTGCAGAGTGGGTGGCTTAAACAACAGCAATGTATTTCTCATTGCTCTAGAGCCTGAAGGCTGAGATCAGGGTTCTGGCACGACCAGATTCTGGTGAAGACTCTCCTCCTGGCTTGCAGACAGCCCTCTCTCTGTATCCTCATCTGGGGAGAGAGCAGCCCTGCGGTCTCATCTTCTTATAGGGCACTAATTCCACCGTGGGTCTCCATCCTCATGACCTAAACTAAATCCAATTACCTCCCCAAAGTCCTGCCTCCTAATTTCATTTTTATTAGGGGTTAAGGCTTCATCATATGAATTTGGGTGTGGGGGGACACAAACACTCAGTCCACAACAGACCACTGCCCAGACTTTTTACTACAGAATTATGAGGCTTAAGAAATGCTTAACTAGACTCTTCTTCAGTTATAAACTTTGATACAATATGAAATAGGCTGAATGTATCATGGCACAGGGTACACAGAAGGTGCTCAGTTATTTTTGGAATAAATCTGTTCCTTCTTCTCACACTGTCTATTCTTGTGCCACAGCATGGAAAAGGAGTCGTGATGGCGGCACTGACCAAGGCTGACAAATTACAGAGGGGAGGGTGTGCGTGTGCGTGTGCATGTGTGTGTACGTGTGGGGTGGGCGTCCGGCTTGGAAAGGAAGCCCCGATCCTCTCTGCTCTGCTGCTCTTCTAAGCAAGGCTTCATTTGAACAAAAATTATTAAGACTTCAGAATTAAACTTCCTAGGAAGTATTGTTCTACTCTTGTATTATTTCACTGTTCCAGCCTCCTCTCCTTCTTTTATTCCTTCTTTTCTTCACCCTAATTTTCTACATTTTAGTATTGTTTTCTTGTGCTATTGTAATTGAATTGCACAGACTCATAAATATACACACAAAGCCTATTATGTTGTAGTTTGGTTTTTGTTTTTTGCTTTGCTTCTCCTCCAAAGCAGAGAAATACGTTTCAGTATATAGAACAACAACAACAAAAAAGAACAACAAAAAACAACTTCCAGAATAACAAAAAATTTCAACTTCTTTGGGTTAGCACTTATAGAAAGACTTGGAGAGAAAATGAGCTGGAACTTTTCACTTAAAAAGACAAATCCTTGTTAATGGTGGGTTCCAGACCCCATATTTCTCATGCCATTTCTGGACATAAAATGTTTCTCCCTTCTAGCTCTTTCCATCAACATCCAAGCCATTCTTTAAGAAACAACACAAACATCTCTCCAGTAAGCCTTTCCCAGGTCCCCAATGGGAAGAAACCTCTCCCTCTTTAGTGCTCACACAGCTCTTTCATCTGCTTCTCTGAAGCTCAGTTTGACCTTCCATGAAATGAAAATAATGATAATAGTGTGACCACTTCACAATAATTTTTTTACATTCTAATCTCCATACTAGATCTGCATCTCCCTGTTCCTCAAGACACTGCTGAATAGTATCAGCAATGTGGTAGGTATTTAATAAATGGCTTAATAGAACTTAACCAGAGAATTACAAGAGGCCAGAGCAGCCCCACAGTTGGAAATGCTGCTCCCCCTCATCTTGGAGGCAGTGTGGAGGCCAGCAGAGCCCTGGGCTGGAACGAGGGAGGTGTGCTTAGAGCCCTGCCTCAGACTCCTAACTAACTGTTGACATTAGAAAACTCACTCCGCCTCTCTGGACCTCCAGCACTTCATCCTCAAGATGAAGCAGGTGGGCTGGGTGACACCCATGCCCCGCTGGGCTCTGAAACTACAGAACCCTCTGATGACCAAAATGCATAAACATTTCCCTTCCAGAGAGCAGTCAGTCCTGCCCCTTCAGAGAACAGCCGGCCGCCCAGAGAGAAACACCTGATGCACAGGTCCCACACTGACATTTAGGTAAATTACAGATGAAAATCTCTCACACCCAGATGAAAATAAGTTGGTCCTTCCTGAGCCTATTTTCCCATCACCAACATATTTATAATCACTGTTTCAATTTTCCCTCTTAGACGTCATGGGGGCATCTTTTAACAAATACAGTATGCACCCAAAACCACCAGCCTGCTTGGAAGCGCTCAGATGCGCTCGCTGGAGCGCGGGGCCACGAGTTTCTGAGCTCCCTCAGCACACAAAGAGCAGCAGCTGGACAGACGGCCTGCCGAGGGGCGAGCAGAGGGCCCTCTGCCAAACGCTTTTCCTTTAATTCACCTAAACGCTGACCTTGAAAAATTGCCCTTTATGGGATGTGATGAGGTGTGAATTCAATCTCCATCCTCACTTGGGTCCTGTCATTTTCTGCACCGTGATTGCCAGTTGTGCCAGACAACACCATCGGGACCAGCAGAGAGTCTGTGAGATTGACAAGGTCCTCTGGGGAAGGCAGACATCAAAAGACCCTGGAAACGCATTTCAGTCATGGGCCTCTCTCTTGCCATTTGTTTTTCTCTGGCGACAATCAAACCAGCAAAGGCTGGTATTGGTTCAAGACATCACCCATGCAGTTTAACTACACCCTCTGTGATTGTTTGGTAAAAGGGGTGCTCATCTGAAAGTGGGTTTGAGAAGGTTCTCAGTTCATTCCTTTCCTTCTTAAAATCTTGGGCTCCTGACCTAAATCAACTCACTGCAAACTTATTCAGAATGTTCCAAAGGGTGAGAGAGAGGAGCATGCAATCTGTAGTTCTTCTCATGCTCAAAGAGTCAAATGCAGTCGATTTAACTTCATCAAATCACTGACAACAAGCACTGATACAGAGGATGGAAAATATGCAAGACCAGAGAACAGCCCAAATCCTACAGTTTCTATCAGTATTAAAGCCAGATGTTCCGCTGGCTATTCAAATTCGATAAAACCCACCAACAATAAAGGCTTCTCCCTGGGATCGGTGGGCCCCAGGGCCCATTCATCAGTGCGTGGCTCATGTGGACACCAGGCCAACGAGTAGCATTTAAGGCAACACCAGGGCTTCTGTGAAGGCGAAAGTGGCCCTCCTTTGTCTGTGGGCTTCTATAGGTCGTTGTGGCATGAACAGATCTGTTTACCCTGCACTTGCTATGGCAACATTTATCTGATATGGACAAAAGGCATTTTAATTCTTGAATTAATAACACTTGAGTCAAGCCTGTGATTCAACAGGAGGTATTCAAACAGTTTAAGTAAAGGCAATGTTTTCTCTGAAGCCAGTTAACACAGCAGCAAACCTTTGGCAGAAGTGATCCAATGTGCAGTGAGCAAGCATTATCGTGTCCTGTAAACCATCAAGCTATCTCTGAAGTGAGTGCTGCATGGAGAGGAAAAAAATAAACAAATAAAAACACATCCTGTTGGCATGAACCTCCAATCAGAGCTGGACAATTTCACTTTTTAAGGAGGGCCTATAGAAGTGGCTTTTGCTCAGTCTGACAATGTGTTTGACCCCATTGTAAAGTGTGGGAGGGACCTGAACACAGAAGTGACTGTGAATTCACCTTCCAGTCTTCCTCTCTGCCCCCGTGACAACTGGAGGCTACAGTTGGCCAGGTCCTCCTCCTACCTGCTCCTGAGCTTAGCCCCCGACAGGTTCAAGTGACTTGATTTCAAGGCATATCTTTTCTGGGAAGCAGATGTAGCCCCAGGGACTCAGGTAAATGGCTTTCCTTCCTTCCCCCTGCAGCTCCCAAACAGAGGTTTCCTTTTCTTTCCTCCATTGAAAAATTGCCAAAACCACTCCATACTGTACAGCTAACCCAAAAGCAGGCAAGGGAGAATGATGTTAATTTAAACTTCTGCCTTATTAAGTAACAAAACCCAGAAATAATGTGATCAAAGCCAAAAGACACAAACTTCTGCCATCTTTCTTGAGATAAAAGGAGTAAAACACCCATTAAATGAAGGAGCCTTGGACACTTAATAAAAATAGCTAATTAAGTGTTGGAGTAACTTAGCATTTTGCCTCATGAGCCCTTCAATACTCAAGACTAGCCTGTATCCCCTCCAATCTCACCCTTTCCTGCTGTGACTCAGGCCACCACATAATTCTTTTTTCATTCCCTTCATTATGTGCCAGGGACTGCTGTATGCACCGGGAGGCCAGCGTGAGCAGTAGGCACGATCCTCACTCTCTGGTAACTTATGTCAGTGGTGGGAGAGTTGGTGAGCAGGACAGGGCAAGCAGGTGTGAAGTGCTTAGAGAAAAAGAAATCAGCATAAGAGGAATAGATGGCGGTGGGATGAGACAGGAGCTGCTGTTGGCCATTGCTCTGAATCCTGAAACACCCCTGAGGATTTCTCCCTTAAAACAGACACCTCTCTTCTTGTTTGTGCTGTTACAGTCTGCTTTTTCATGGTGAGGATGAATTCCATGCCTCAACTCAACACAAGTTCTATTCTTTTTTTGCTTCTAATCTATAAATAATTTTGAACACTTATTATATGCCAGATAAACAAAATACAGAAAAGGCCCAGTGCCCACTCAACCAGAGCCTGCCATCTGGTTAGGAAGGCAGACTCACGCATCAGTAACTCTGATAGGTATAAAGCTGCACTTGCCTCATCTGAGCAGCAGGTTTAAAATGCAGATGCCTAGAATCCACCCCAGATCTGCCAAATGAAGGTCTCTAAAGCAGGAAGGATACTAGAGCATTTGCATTTTATTCAACTGCCCTCCTCCCTCAGATTAATTCTAAACTATAACTACGATCGAGAATGACTGATATCGAAAAAAAGGATATTGGACTGAGGGGCATTAGTCACTAAAGCTCCTGAGGGCAGAATCAAGGCCTTATTTGGTTTGGAATTCTGAGTTTTTATTTTGGTACCTAGGCCCAGGTGTGACTCACTCAATGGAAGCATTAATGAGAGAAGATACAAGTTCAATGCCAGGACAAACTTGGCCCAGGTTCCTGTATAAGAGAAATATTATCTCCTCTGATGAGTCCTGTATGATTTAAATGAAATAAAGTATGGAAGAGCAACCATTATTGTGGTGTAAAGATAACAGATGCTCTGACATGGTCAATTTTCACCAGCCTTGGCTTCCTTCTGTGGAACTCACGGATAAATGCTGCAACCAATGTGTTTTGAATTTTGTTATTACCTATGAGCAGGAAAATATTTAAGAGAAAAGAATTTTTACCTCTAATTTTTTTTCTAGTCAATACAAATGATTAGATTTCTTTCATTCTTTTTTTTCCCCCTTTTCTTTTAGCCTCCAGCCATTTTGGTCCATTTTGGTGGGAAAGACTAGATAAGACTTGCCACTAGAAGCTGGCAGTACATATGGGTAAGTCAGGAAATCCCAGAAATAGGGGACTAAGTAACTTTTCAAGATCATCTGGCCCAACCCTTCTGTCTTTTATGTTAGAAGCCTGGGGCTCAGGCAAGAAACATAACTTGCCAAAGGTCAGAGCCAGCTAGTGGCAGAGCTGAGGCATAAATCCAGTGAAAGGGTGATTTTTAAATTGTCTCTCTGGAGCTACTGGCATTGCAGGCAGCCCCAGCAATCATGGAGGCAGAGACCCTGTGAGAAGGGAGTGAAGGGCTCCATTTCAACTAGAGGGAGTCTGCTTTCTGTCTTTTGTGTACAGTTAAACATTCTCAGTATGATTTCATTTGAAGAAACAACTTTATTATCAAGTATAGTTGAAAAGCACTGTGCAATACCATTAGATAGTTTTCACCATAGGTTGTATTATTTGTTTCCTTCCCACCACTTAACTTACCATAATCATTATCAGAAAACAATAAAACAATTTTAGACATTTTGCCTGGAGCCTAGTGTTTGTATAATTCTTCCCATCCAAATGCCCTTCTTTCTTATAATAAGATTAAAAACATCATGAAACTTCCACTGAAAAACTAGAAGACAACAAATGAATACAAGGAGACCCCACAGTTATAGGGTTACCCCATACTATCTACCAGTGGGGAGCAGACACCAAAGAAAGGACAGTACCGCAGTCCCCCTTACCTGCAACTTTACCTGGGGTCAACCACAGTCTGAAAATGTTAAAAGGAAAGTTCCAGAAATAAACAATTTGTAAATCTTAAGTTGCGTGCTATTCTAAGTGTCACGATAAAACCTCGCCCAGCCCCACCCCGGGTGGGAAGCCTCCCTTTGTCCGTGTGTTCACTCTGCACACAGGACCCACCTGTGCGACGCTCAGGTGCCATCTTGGCTATTGGAGTGGTTATCAGAGAAAAAGAAAAAGAGAGAGATGGTGCATTCACATAACTTTTATTACATTGTATTGTTATAATTGTTCTACTTTATTATTAGTTATTGCTAATCTCTTACTGTATCTCATTTAGAAATTAAACTTCATAATAGGTCTGTCTGTATAGGAAGAAGCACTATGTAGAAGGTGTTGGTACTGTCTGCAGTTTTAGGAATTCCCTGAGGATCTTGAAATGAATCCCCTATGGATAGGTGGGGACACTGTACAAGTCTTCTCAAATGTATTGTTATAGATTGAGATATGGTTAATTAGCTCTTCATTATGAAAAATATTTTTAAATCTGTTGACAATTAGAAGATTATCTTTTCCAGTTTCCCCTCATGACTTTTCAACCAAAGAATCAGTAAAAATTATAGATAAGATTAAAGGCGGATGTATAACAGACTGCTACCAAACAGCCATTCTCTCCTTATGAACCAACACCAATTTTATTACAGGAGTAAACGAGCCAATTCCAATATGTATCCAACCTCCCTGAAAGCTAAGAAATATCATGTAAGGACATTATGACTAATGGAATGAGAGCGAAAATAACAGAGGGAGACTTTCAGAAAATACCTTATAACAAGGCTTCACACACTTATTTTGCCCTTTACTGAACCTGGGCATAATGGCTGGCATCCTGAGAGCATGAGGATAAGGGTACACCACACACGTGGCCGAGCAGAAAGCTAGAGGGACCCAAAGTCTTTGATGGCATCAGGGACTGCCACACCAGCCTAAGTGCCCATCACCACGTGTATGTTACATGAGAGAAAATAAACCTCTAAAATCTTCCATTCACTTCTGCTCTTGTTTCACTTTTTCATTTCTGTTACTAGAAACCAAACCATTTATAGCCTAGACAGTAGGCAAGCCAAAATACCATACATGACGCAAAGCTTAAGAGTATTTCCTATGTAACAGGAAGCATTATCTGCCAGAAATCTGCCCAAGAAAGTTGAGATTAGTTCAGGTGAGATTTCCTGACTTTTTTATGTTTCCCAGATATGAAAGTTTTGGAAAGTGTATATGAACAGTAAAGTACATGGGCAATAATCCAAAGAGAATCGTTTTATGTTTGCCCAGCTCTGTACAATGAACAGTGTTGGATATGAGTTGTCAATGATTCCATATTCCTAAGAGTCAGGTCAATAAAAGAAAGTTGAATTGCAAACCATTTTCAAGAGGGGATTATTGTATATGAAAAGGCTATTTAAGACACACAGCTAACTTTGAGATCATTCTCAGACTTGCCATGTGATGGTAACATTAAATGACATCCATTCCTACCACCTCCTCGCTGAGCTTTTGTGTCAGCTCTCTTAGGCAAACCACTGGGTCTCCATTAGGGCTCCCTGAAGCCATGCACCAGTGTACGGAGTGCTCATTGAACACATTTGTGTATGTGTCAGGTATAGAAAACAGCAAACTTAAGCACAGCATGTCTTTTGAAGTCCTGAAGTTGACTAATGAGCTGGGTGGGGAATGGCATAGAGTGTTTTCCTCTGGCTCTTGCAGGACAGGGGTAAGCAGCCAGGCTCAGGCAAGGCACAGGGCAGAAGAAGGAGATCAACTGGGATCTTAGAGACATGCAAACTGAGCTATCAGCAGACACAGTGGCAAGCTGAAGCACCAAGAGCATGGCTATCAAAGGCTGGAGGAAGCAGCCTACCTCACAGACCCAGAGACCCCAAACAGGCACAATCTTGTCCTGTGCCCTCTTTACCAAAAGTGACCAGTAATGCTCATGGACACATATGAGAGGGTGATTTACCTGGTCGCATTTGTAATTTCTGTGGGCAGGCCTCGCTCTATACTTACATAATGACATACATAGTTCACCAAGGAAAAGTGAGGCTCAAGGAGATTAAATAAGTTGGCTAACATCACATAGCTCATAAGTGACAGAGCCAATGCTCAGATGTGAGGTTGTCTGCCTCCAAAACCCATATCCATAACTCCTGTGCCACGTGAACTCTCTGAGGGGAGGACCTTCCCCTGGTGGCCAAAGATAGTCACTGAAGAGCCATGACTAAAGCAAGGGTCCTGCTGCTTTCACGAAAAGGCTGGTTTTTAACCTCACAATGCTTAATTTCTTTGAACTTACTGAAATATTGAAAATAGTTCAGGAATCCTCTATATCCACCTTCATAAACCTGCAAAAATGTAAAGATCCTATTTTGGAAAACAATGGACCTGAAGAAGTTCACAGGGGGGTGCAGGTGGGGATGGAGGTATCACTATCACAGGACAGTGAATCTTGGATGATAAATCGCACAAAGCCATAAATTTATTTCTCTAATTATGGCTTCCTCCACTGTCCAACATCTGTGCTTCCCCATCCCCTTACGGATAAAGTCCAAATTTCAGAATAGCCACAACTGCCCTAAAATCAATAATAAAATACCATTATATACCTTGGTGGGAGTTTAAAATTCTTTTCCAGGATATCTTCCCACTCACTGTCCCCATGTGCCTCTGGAATCTATGGGGGTAGTTACCAGACAACTGTCTTCCCGGAACACATAGACACTACCACAGTTCACCGCTTTGTATCACTTTCTGCCACCACCTCAAATGCCCTTCCCCTGATCCCTGCATGGGGAAATGTTACCTGTTCTTAAAGGCCCAGCCCAGACACCAACTCCTCTGAGAAGACTGTCTCAAGCAAGATGCCTTTACTTCCCGTCTTCACTGCCCATTGCCCTCTGCATTTTATTTAGGTCTCTGTTTAACACTGTAGTGTTGTTGAATCACTTTGCTAAGTGCGTCTGTGAGTCAGGAACTATAACTTTCTCATACACAGATTGTTTGAGAATCTTGCAAGGGCCCAACACCTAGCGGACGGTTGGTACAGACTGAAGGCCTGGCCACATTGCTGTGGTCATTTCAATAGACAGCAAGTTAAAAAAAATCAGCTTTTAGCTGATTGTTTTCCTGGGATGATTCAGATATTTTCCTGGGTTTGTTAGACCCTCATCTCACAAAATAAAATATCTTGCAAAAAACTCTAATGATAGAATTCTAGTGTAAATCAAAAGATAATTCTACAAATTGAAAAGAATTTGAGCAATAATTTATGGCAAATTTTCATATTCCTGTCACACTCTAGCATCCCTAATACTACTTAGGGAGTGCTTATGCCATGTTGACACTTTTCTAAGCACTTTCCATGTATTAACTTGGGTTTCAAGAGACTGAGGTCAGGTCCGAGTCTGACTAAGGGTGTTACACGTAGCGAAGACAGAGGAGTGAGGTTATACAGAGCAGACAACACATCTAGGGGTTTCAGCCCCAAGGCCCCCAAAGATTCACCTGTAATACTAAGATTATTCAAATCACTTAGTTACTATGTTTATCACTTGTAAATATGTACTAAATATTTAAAAGTCTGAAGTTTCTGGCAAAATAATTCAGTTTCAGGAGTGATAAGGACACAGAAAGGAATATCAACAAACAGGAGTAGTCATAAGTTGGTGCTGGTTATAGCTGAGTGATGGTATGTGTATCACTCTCTAATTTTGCATATATTTGAAAATCCCATTATAAAACATTGTTTTAAAAAATAAAAACCACACAAGCCATAATCATAATAACGCAATTAATAATAATAGCTCCAGCTGCTATCTCTGAGGTCGATGCCCTACCCTGATGGTCTGTCTCGGCACCTTCTGTTTCTCTCACGGCATTCTTCACAATTGTTGTTCTGTTTACTTGTTTTCAGTCCGCCTCCCACTGAGCTTTAAATTCCAAAGGAGAAACAGCTCTGTCTAATGTACTATTGAATCCTCAGCCTTTAGCGCAACGCCTGTGCAGAGAGGGAGCCTAATTAATATTTGCCAAAGAAGAAAGGAAGAGGGAAGGAAGGGAAGGAGAAAAACCATGCTTGTGGCATAGGAGGTACTTAACCGGTATTATCTCTTTTGGCTCCAAACGCTCTGAGAGAAAACTGCCAGTAGAAAAGATGTGTGTATGCCTTGCTCTAGGTCATCAGCTGAGATGTAGCAGAGCCAGGATCTGGAAATGACCTGGCTCTACATGGCGTGACCGAGAACGCAGGCATGTGTGGCCCACAAGCACCCTGGCACACCTGGGTGGTGCAAAGGCTATTTCTGCTCGCTAAGGCGGGGGGGCGGGGGGGGACTGAATCACAGCCCAACAAAATGCTAATGTGGAAGCAGGCCGGGCATATTGGAATTGGAATAAGATTTACATTAGTCTATCTATTATTAGGTTTATTATTTAATGAACTCACTTGGAAAATACACCTCATGGATGGCTCTTATTACCATGCCTTCCAGCAGCTGAAAAATCTGCCTGATGTTCAGAGCAAATACTAGGTAAACCATTGCCCAAAATATGTACTTCATTTGAATGAGGTTTTGAAGATTTAGTGCAATTATTATGTAAGGAAACAAATACAAAAAAAGTCAAACAAAACAGAAAGACTAATACTAGGATAGAGCTATCATAAATAAGGGTGAGGCAAATCTCGATTTAAATGTTGCTTCTGCCCATCAGTAACCACTGATGTCTCAGAGAAAATGACTTAATTTCACTGAAACTTGGTTTCCTGAGCCACACTGGCATGGATAATAGCAGCTGAAACACCTTATAATTAAAGTTCCTTCAAAATTCTCATGGGCACTTGAGACACTTTTAGGTGTGGATGGAGCATATTCTCTTACCTTTTTCTGTCCTCATGGGTTTTGGTGTACACTGACCCTTGAACAATATGGGTTTGAACTGCACGGGGCGTCTGTCACATGGGCTTCCCCGAATACAGTCTGCTGTTTGTATGCTTTGGGTCACAACCACAGGTTCAGCCCAATGTGGATGGCAAACAGTATGTTCACCCTCCCAACAGCGGATTCCCAACCACAGATTCCCAGTGGTTGAATCATGGAAGCAAAAGGCCACAAGTCAAAAGTTGTATGAGAATTTTTTAGGCCAGGGCAAGGTCAGCACCCCAAACCTCCATGTTGTTCAAAGGTCAACTGTATAGTGTACATTTGCCTGGCCAAGTGAAAGACGTTGTTGTAACCAGCACCCCAGACCCCCTGGCCCCCTTCAACAGTTACCTTTCTGACTTTCAGCTGTTTGAACTGATTGGCCCAGACACGCTCTGCTGTGTGCTCATTCATTCCATCTTCTGCCTACGAAAGGGTCTCCTTGTAACTTCTAATCCTTAGTTCTAGTTGTGTTCATTGGACCTAACTCAAGCAGTCACATCACTATTTCCTGTGACAGAACTTCAACAGTGACAGAATTTGTCAGTGGCGGGTAACCTGATCCTTCCAGATAAAATATCAGCAGTGCCATTGACCTCAGTTTTCCTTGATACTTACTGTGCCAACAGTAAGTAGGGGTTTCACAGTAGCTCTTTAGCATAAAATACAGAATACAGCTTCCCAAAAATGGGATAATGCCACAGCTGCATGTTTTCAATGAAAGTAGAAACTTGGGGAAGAGCTGGGATGACAAAAAGCTCATGGGAGACAAGGTGTGCATCATTATGTGTGAGGTTTCCTGTGTGAGCTAACTGACCAGTTCAGAGAAAGGGAAGAATCACTCTAGAATGTTCCCTCAGCTTACCCTGATATATTTAATATCGCCTAAGTTACTTACTGACAGTTGTTGTTCCAGAGATGAAACTAGATAATGATTCTTTCTCTGCCCCACCCCCACCTTTTTTCAGTTGGAAGGCTAGGAATATGTTGCTTTGAGGAAGAGACCACACCAAATTAGACTATGCTCGTTGGAAAAAGGAGTGTGTAAGTTGTAAAGTAAATAAAGAGTTTTAAAGCACAATGCAGATGAAGCAACATGCATACTTATCATCGAGCTTCCATGGGAACTTGGGAACCCTCTGGCAGCACGGAAAACCAAAACAGCTTCCCTCCACAGAAGCTCCAGCAGGCTCAGGCTGCGTCTCAAACAGTGATTCTCAACTCTGATCAGACAGTAGATGCACCTGGGGAACTTTCAAAACTAGCCAGTCCCAGTCCCCATATGCAGCTAGGGGCGAGATTCACTGGTGTAGAAAGAAAATGGTAGCCTGTGGAAGGCAGAGTCATCAGGAGACTTGGGAAACCTCCAAGCCAGCCACCAGCCTCAGCAAACAACAGCTAATTCTGCCCATTATCAGTGAGGCTTAGTCCATGGAGCCTCTTGTCTGCTCAGGTGAATGAAACATGTGTGGCCACAAGAGGTCAAGCCAGTCACCATTTGGTATTGACTCCAAGCAGGGCAATATTATTCCCTCTGCTTGTTTCTCTCTCATCTTTCTTTGGCTCCCAGATATGCTCGGAGCAGCCTTAGGACATAACGCTAATAGATAAAGGCACCTGTGGTAAGAATACCTCCCACCTTCATCATCTACCTCAGAGACTAGTCCTATAATAACAATCACACTGATGACTTATGCATCTGCTATATGGCACCAAGCCAGAAGCTCTATGTATAATTTTGAAAAACAATACTATCTTCACTCTGTATATGGGGATATTGAAACTCAAAATGGTTAGGCAACTTAATGAACATACCCATGGCTAGGACACAAATTTATCCGGTTCTGCAAACCATGTCTTTCCAGCCATACTACCAGTCTTTAAATCTTGCCCCCTACATAATTTTTGCCCAATCCTGAAATTAAATGAAGGCCAACCCATGAGGAAGCGCCTCTGGGAAAGTGGACAGGATGCGGCAGAGAGAGCAGCAACCCAGGGGTGTCCAGGCTGCAGCCTACAGGCCGCACGTGGGCTCAGGATGGCTATGAATGCAGTCCAATACAAAATTGTAAGTTAACTTCAAACATTATGAGATATTTTTGTGGTTACTTGTCACAATGTATGTTTAGTTTTTTTCTTCTTTTTAATTTAAATTTTTTCTTTTCTTTTCTTTCATTGTTCCATTACAGTTGCCCCATTTTCCCCTATTACTCTCCCCACCGTACCCGCCCCCACCTCCTGTATTCAATCCTCCCCTCGCACCATTGTCTTTGTCCATGGGTCCTTTATACATGTTCCTTGATGTCACAACATATTTAATGTGTGGCCAAGAGGTGCTAAAAGATTAGACACCCCTGGTCAGTCATTCCTGCTGTAGAATGTGTGAGGGGTGATGTGTGACAGTGACAAGGAAGAGAGGAAGGAGCAGGAGCAGCGCAGAACCAGAAGCTGCATGGCACCCACCACTGAGGAGAAAAACAGTGTGGCAAGAGGGGACAGGGTGTCCCAGCCGGTTAAGTAAGGCCAAGGTAACTGAACATGTACAAACTTCACTTTGTTTTCTCCCTCTTATGACCTGCCTCCACCCCTTTTTTCCTCCTGCCAAGTAAAACTCATTTCCCTATTATAAGATTTAACCAAATCATGGGAAGGCCAGTAAGTCAAAAGCAGTGAATTGATTTCTGGTTTCAAACTCTCGGTGTCAGAAACCTGGTCAGGATGTTGGTAAGGAGGAGTAGGTAGCAAGGAGTGGGGGAGTGTGTTTCGGGGCCAAAGGGGTTGTAAGTAAGGGGGAAAGAAACAGTTCTGTTTTACACTGTGGTGACCTGGATTCCACTCTTTGTGACCCTAGCTGGAGAAAAGGCCTTTGTCCCATGGCAGCCAAGGGTTGGGTTAGCTCCACAGTTCAAGTTAAGCCAAAAAGCCTAATTTTTGGTTTGAATGGACAATGTTTGTTCTTGAGATCACAGGTTTTCCCCTGCTCTATGCCTCTCTTCTCCAAGAAAGGGGATCGGGGGTGGTGCTTGTGCCGACAGATGTCTTCCCTAGAGACCAGATCTACGTCCTGATCCTCAGGCCCCTTCTTCAACACAATCAAATGTCAACTGCAGGAAGCCAGTGGTCAGACAGACTTTCCCACAATGCCCACTTAGCAGGACATCAGGTCGGAAGGGCTCCCTGGAAGCCAGCACAAACAGAGCCGGGCACATTGTCCCAGGGGCCCTGACAACCAGATGCGTTTCTCAGCTTGGCTGCTGCCCACACATCCAGGGGTTGGTTTTCAAATATTCCTGAAGGTAATTACAAGCCTGTTCCCTCAGCAGGGAATTAGAGTGAGGGTGATGCTGGGAATCAAGGAAAAGGGAAAACCTTTCTTCCACATCCTCCTGTCTCCTACCCCAGTTGGGCAACAAGGGGAAATTAATACACTGTGAGGTGAAGACACTGCCTGAGAAAGGTGCATTGGAGGAAGAAAGGCAAGAATATGTTGCTAAGCAGGTATAGTAGTATGAGATTTTTAAGAAACCAAAGTCTACTAGTCATGTGTTTTGAAATTCCACAGGACAAAAACCCTTAGGGGGCAGAGTCCAGCTTCAATCCCTAGAGCTGTCCATTCATGTAGCTATAGAAAGATGAAAAGAAGCAAGATATCCAAAACTGGTAACAACAACTTGCACCCTTTCTGATCTTTGTTATGTCTCAGGTGCTGGGACAGGTGATATTCCAGCATGATGTTATTTAATCTCTCATAACAACCACGTAAGGTGGGCCTTACCATTCCCATCTCGCAGATGAGGGTACAAGGGCCACAAGAGCTTTAATAATTCACCCACAAAGTTTGGCTCTCTGCTGGGCACTTAATCACACCTTGCCTGGTTTATTTCTATTGAACTGGAGTTGCTCTTAGCTTCTAGCCAACCAGGAAATGCTGAAAGGGCATTAGAAGTGCTTCCCTGGGCCCAGGAAGGAGAAAGCCCATAGGAAGGAGGAAGCCAGTTTTGCTTCCTCCTGTGTCCTGAGTGAAAATTGTGGTTCCGGCACATGGTTGGACAAAAGGAGAATGGCCCCAGCTTAAAGGTGAATTATCTTCCACAACTTCAAAAGCAAGAAGCCCAAACAACTCATGTCTTAGAATCAAAAGCCTGAATAGTGCCAGCTTATGTGAGATTAATAAATGTTTCATAAAGGAATGGATGAATAAATCAATGATTTTTCTCTCAAGAGTTTCAAGACAAGGCTGGGATACATTTCTATGGCCCTTTCCTTCCAGATTTTCTGTATATATTTTTATGGCTGTGTGCCTCTGCTTAGAAACTTTTGGCTTAGAAGAATCAGGCCTGAAGACAAAGTGTAGCCATGTGAAAATAGGCACTCAGTAATTCCTTGTTCAAAAATCACAACAGTAATTTTTTTTTAAATCTCATGATATATTGCACTCTCTTATCTATTCTCTTATCTGTTTCTTCCAGTAAACAGAAAAAATTAAACAAGTCTAAGTTTGTAGAATTCTTTTTCTTCTTTTATAAGGAAGACAGTCTTCCAGTGATACCTTCTTTAAAAATAAAGTGCATATAATTTTCTACATTCAAGACGTAGAGTTCTCTACTTGTGGAAGATACTAAAAAATAGATGTATCTGCCATAATAAATTCAGAGCTTTAGCACTGAAGTGTCTGTCCAAGCTCACAGACAGGCCTTTCAACGTGTTGCGGGTAGCCTGCTCTCAAATGGCCAAGATTAGTTTTGTCAGGAGGAGGCCATTTTTGATCCTGAACCCCCACCTGGCTGTGCCTCCCCATTGACTTCCGTACCTGCCCACAGCAATATGCGTTGGCTTTGGCATGTGCCGGCCGCTCACACCATCAATGGAATCCATTGTTCCCCAGTGGGGCACCTGCACTGCACGGCAGGCTCAAACAATGAGGCCATACTGAGAACTCCTCCTTTCTCCTCAGGGCATCCACTGTGAAAGAAAACTTGTTGAGGCCTGGAAGCCCACCTGCATCCTAATTAGGCTGCTTGGCCAACAGTTAACCACCAAAGTCTCCAGGTGAATACAGAAACTACTTCCAAATCTCAGGTACCTGCAAAGCCATGGGCCAAGGCAGTATGAGCATCATGTCTGCACTCCCCTTGCCTCCCAATGAATGGTAGTTATGAAGAATGAAGAGCCAGCAAGGTGTTCCAACTCTGCCCTGCGACTTCTGGGTGCTCTTCAGAAGGACACAAGCACCCTTCAGCCATGCTCAGATGTCTGAGATCACTGTGAGTGGGACTCAATAACCCACCTGGCTCAGGTCTTAGCCACATCACAGGAAGCCATCTCTGAGGAGGCCTCAGTACACTATTATGACAATAAATACAGTTCAATTTAAAAATTGTTTTACTCTTTTTAATATCTTTTAATTATATGTTGGTTTATTTGAATTTAAAAGACAGAACATAAAGGGAATGATTATGGGTTTTGTAGTCAGGCACATCTGGGTCCCAATCTTGGGTCCACCACATAGGGGATGCATGATTTTGGAATAGTTTAATCTCTGAATCTCTCTTCTTTCATCATCAAAATGTGGATACTTAGAGCCAAAAAATTATTGAGAATTAAATTAAACAATATATGTAAAATATTTAGCACAGGCTCTCACCCCACAATAATAGATTCTTAATAAAGGGCAACTATTACTCTATTGGTTTAATATAAGCCCAAAGGTAAATTTATAAAAAATACTATAGTAGAATTACCAATATGATTACCAATATGTCATTAGTAATGATGGTAGAATTACTGATGACATATCGAGTTTTGAATATCCACCTTCACCCACACTTAGCGAGGTTTGTAATTTTGAGATCAATATTGATGACCAAACTATTTTACTTTACACAAATCTAGAAAACAGAAAAGGTCACTGGTTATTTTAATGTATAGTTCTAATTTGAGGTTTAGAGAATTCTAAAATCTTCAAGTTCTATATCATTCAGAAAGAGATAACTAAATGATTTTATTGCACTGAATTTTAAGACCTACATTAAGCAAATTAGATCTGCTAGTTTGACACTTTATAAATCTATATTTTTTTCCTCTACCATTTAAACAAGTCACCTCATCACTCTGTGCATCAGTTTCCTCATTGGTAAAACAGGAATATTATTAGTATTTACCTTTCCTGAGTCTTCTGAGGATTAAAATAAAGAAGTAAAATCCTCAGCCCACAGCCTAACTCAGTAATCATTCCACAAATGTTAATTAGGTCCACTCAGTACTACTGCTGACAACACTGTGTCCCTCTCATGTCAAACTTCTTCTGCCCTCCATCACCCTCTGTTGTGTTTCTTTGTCACTGCTATGGGAAAATTTTGATGTTGGTAGCTTGGTGATGACTTCTAACATATGCCATCAATTGACTTATTTCTCTTTACCAACTTCCGCTAAGCTGGATAGGGAATGTCCTGAGACTTCTCACCAGAGGGGCAGCCTGTGCGAACGCAGAAACAGAAAACAAGAAGGGGAAAGCGCTGAACCTGGGGCAACCCATGTGGATTTCATTAGCACCAGGCAACACACTCCCAATTTAATAAGGACTCCCAGTGAGGACATGAGCTAGAGCAGAACCCGGCTCTGACTTCAGGCTACCCAGGCAAGAGGTCAGCGAATAAATAAAGATGCTCTCCACCAGGCCCAATGGACTTCTGTTCTCATGGAGGTGAGATCATTCCAGTACTCTGAATTTGGTGGCACACCTTTTGTCCCAAGCTTAAAACAAATCTGGGTCTTTCCTGTTTGAGGAATTTACTTATATGGGAAGTTTTATAAGGACATAAAAGTTACGTGAAGTTACATGTTTAACTGATTAACCAAAAAATAGGAATAGATAAAATCAAAACCTCTCTGAAAAGCTGATGATACCAGTATGGAGTATTTAGGGAAAAAAAATCACACACGTCAGAAAAAATCAAGAACATTTAAGAACCATTTCTTTCCTCTCTACTGTATTCCATCTACTTCAGTTATCTAATTAAAGGCCAGCTAGTAGTCTGTGGCTGTCATGGAGCTAGGTCTAAAATGGAAAATTGATAGGCATATAATTTTTTGTGATCTTAATCCTTTCTTATGGCCTATAAGTGACATTCATATTTTTCTGTCTCTTTTTTTCCTAATTTAATATGATTCTTGGTTTTCCCAGGCTATGCCTCACACATTAACATGTTTGAGTTCATTGAAGGTGGTTGATTACGTTGTTTGTTTGTGCATGTACTTTCTTTCAAAGGAAGGAAACGAAGGAGGCTATGATTTGCTTTCCCTTCCTTTCCCCTGCCTGTGTGGGCATGAAGCTATAAAGTAAAACTAATTAGGCTTAACCCCTGATTTCTTAACATGTTTTTTAAAAAAACTTCTCTATAAAAAAGTGTTTGTATTTACAAATAGAGCACTGTGTGTGAATTAAATATATATATATATATATATATATATATATATAAAATTGAAATCCTCACCTGAAGAGAGTAAAAGGAAAGGGGAGAGAGAGAGAAACATCAGTGTGAGAGACATTTATCAGTTGTCTCCCCTAGGTGTCCTAAAGGGGCTAGAACTTGCAACCTAAGTATGTGCCCTGACCAGGAACTGAACCTGCATCCTTTTGGTTTATGGGATGACACTCCAACCAACTCAGCCAGCCTGCTAGGACAGGATATTTTTTCATCTATATTACTATTATCCAATTTGAACACTAATTTGGAATTGATTACTTTGCTAGATTATGAAACAACTGCAGCAAAATTTCACAAATAGAAGTTCACAGTAAATTAATGGAAAAGCCAAACATCTGCTTATGTATTCCCATTTCTGCAAATTCCAGTTTATATTAAGTTTTGTATGGGATATTATTTAATAGGAATCAACTCTTTCTGGAACAAAAAAAATCAATTATTCTTAATTCAACTAGTGTCTTCTATTTAATAAATCAATTCTATGGCAGTTAAGAAATGGAAATATTTGAATATTCTGGATAATTTGATTGAGTGTTGCAAACACTAAGTTATGTGTTTGCATTTTTAAAAATTAGACAAAGAGCTGGAGTATAAATGGATATGGACTAAATTTTTATTTAGAAATATTTTAATTTAAACTGATCATGATAAAGTTCTGTCACTGTCACTCCTTTTACACACTTCTCCAGAGAGGTGTGTAAAGCCACTTTATTTTTGTACTCACGGAGAATTTTAATATTGAAATAGTAAAAATGTAAGAAAGTATTAGAAGAAACGTATGTGATCAGCACAGGGCGACTTTGACTCAGCATTCCAAGCCTCTCTTCTGAGAAAAGCCTCTCTTCCTTCACATCTTGAGGGAGTTCTGGGAGGGCAGTCATGATGGGCGTGCAGCCAGGGCAGCCCTGGGCCACAGAACACTACAGATTCCACACATTTTCAATGGTCGCTCATGGGGGTTGGAAAGGCAGTAGGGTGCTTTGCGAGGCTCCTTTGCATAATTTGGAAATGGTGAGACACAAACAGAGCCCAGCTGGCCTTGTTTAATGTGAAGTCATCAGTCCCCACCCTTCCTATTTGTCACCTCTGCCTGCTTAACCCAGTTATGCATCTGCCCTGTCCCCATCTGTATCCATTGCCTTTTTGAACCCTGCAGTAAAAAACTGCACATCACAGCGGCTTCTTCATATAAGGTACCCACAGAGAAATCATGTCTTAAAATAATAGTGGTGATAACTTCCTGGTAAATGCAAATTCCCCACCTCTGCTCTGCCCTCAGTCTATCAGGCCCTGGTAGTGAATTACTTTGGTCACATCAAACTGAGCACTGCATTGTTGACATGGAGGGCAGGACCACCCTGGAGCAAAAATCAGTGTGAGCTCTATTGGAGGTGCCAACCCTGAGCAGAAAGGACAATTTTGGACAATCTAAGGATGTTATGGGAGCACTCGGGACCTGGAGAACAGGGAGTGAGGGCAGCAAGCAGAAGAGGGGATTCCACAGAGTGAGGTGGCCTAGAAAGAAAGAACCTTTCACTTCCTTTCCCATGGGAGCAGCTGGCAAGTCCTGTGAAGACTTTGCAGGGCTCCTTTGTATAAAATTTGCAAAGCTGCATATCTCAGGCTACGCAATCTCCCCACCCATGGCAGATTTCACCCCCTTAGCCAGTCCCCACCTGAAGAGGAAAGAATGAGTGTCCTGTGAGAGAAGCACAGGTGGCAACTGTCAGCTTGTCAGAAGAGGGAAGAGGTCAGACACTGCACTCCTGCCTTGGGCTTCTTCTTCCCTCAATGCCTTCAGTTTGATTCTCACAGCTTTTCCTTGAGAAAACTTCTATTCCTTGCAAATTTGAGTGTCTACTGTAAAATAAGGCTATTTAGAGAATTAATACATTTAAATAAGTGTTTTTCTTTCCTCACAAAGAAAGGAAGACACTGACATCACCTGAAGGGAACTTCTAGAAGCTAAGATAAAATCATGTACAGACATGCAGATTCCATTCAAGGAATGGTCTCTTGGAAGAAGTCTGTTGGAATATCTATCAGCAGAAACTTGCTGGTTATCACAGAATTAAAGCTAAAAGGTAAAGGAAGCAATGATCTCCAATCAGCAGCAATTATTTTTAAATTGCAATAAAACAAAAATGCAATTGCCAATAAAAACAATTCATGTACTTCGGTTGTAAGTCTAAAAGAAACAAACTAATTAATCCATTCATTCCTGACTAATGTATGGTATGTGTCACATTGCCTAATAATAACCATCATATGTAACACGTCCCAGGCACTATCATAAAGGCTTTATATGCACAATCTCATTTATCCCCTGAGTTCCTAATGAAACACTCTCATCATAATGCTGTTTTACAGATGAGAAAACTGAGGCAAAGGAAGTTTATGTAACTTGCTACACAGCTAGTGTGGCCATTGCCAGGATTTGAAATGAGGAAGTTTAACTCCAGAGCATGGGGCTTTCAATTGTCACCATGTGTGTACTCTTCCTAACTTCTTCTTCTATCCCCAAATCTTCATTTCTTTTTTAATGCTCACTCTAGGATATGTTTACTGCTTTTAAAGAGGAAGAAGAAAGGGGCAGAGAGACAGACAGACAGAGACAGAGATCGACATGAGACAGAAACATCAATTAGTTGCCTCCTGTGTGCACCCTGACAGGGGATTGAACCCAGCAACCTAGGTGTGTGCTGACAGAACTGAACCCTCCACCTTTTGGCACATGGGA
The DNA here is from genome assembly GCF_004126475.2 of Phyllostomus discolor. Classification (NCBI taxonomy): domain Eukaryota; kingdom Metazoa; phylum Chordata; class Mammalia; order Chiroptera; family Phyllostomidae; genus Phyllostomus; species Phyllostomus discolor. Next base: position 153,747,828 of record NC_040905.2, on the reverse strand, counting down.
TGACACTCCAACAAACTGAGCAATCTGGCCATGGCCTGTCCCCAAATCTTGATCAATGCCAGCAAAGCCAAGCATTTTAATAAGAGCATAGTTTTCTTATTGGTACAAAACTTATTTCAATCATATTCTCAAACCTCCCAAGAAATTTCTTCATCTTGTAAGAAATTCTATTACCATCTCATGTTGGAGCCTTCCGATCTCCCAATATATGTTTTTTTTTCTTCAGTAGATTGTAGCCAACTGATATGCAACTGTACACGCAGCAGTGTAAACTCAGTACAACAGAGTAGTGTGGGGAAATGAAATTCAGGGACCTGAGCCACAAATTAGAGATGGTTGAATAAGGCAGTCAGATCGTCTCAGCAAGTCTTTGATAGAGGTGGTCAGATTCCAGGCATTTTTATCTCTCTATTTTCAATGAAGCTTTGCATTATTTGTGCTTCATTTGTGCACATCACTCAGATGGATCACAACCATTTAAGCTCATTCCTTCTCCACTATTATTGAACTCCAGCTGACTCCAGAAATGCTGCATTCCATGAGTTTGGGTTTGGGACCCCATCCTCAGTTTTAGCTCTTCTGTTCCACTTCCCTGAGAATAAGGAACATCTGCCTGCTTGCACTGAAAAGTAGCACTTCTTGGAAACCTAAGATGCTGTTCCTTTACAGACTTTTGGAGGAAGAAACCTTCTCCTCCAGTACTCATAAAACCACTAAACCCGCAGCCACGGGGTGGCCCGTACCTTTCCTGTTGAGTGTGTGTGTCTGGGGCCCTGTGGTTTCCAGTGGAGAAGACCACAGTCCAATCACCCCAGCACATATTATCTTCAGCTCATTGCTCAAAGGCCCTTCTCAGAGAGTGGAGTCTGAAATCTGAGAAGTGCACTTGCAATTTTACCATCACTCTTTAAACAGTTTGGGATGACTATACTTATTAGGGGCTGCGAAAAGTGTTCACAGTGTATACACGTGCCCAGTGTAAAACTGGAAGTATTGAACTGAAATATTAATTATCCCAGATACTAAAAAATTAAAGCAATGCTACAAAATTCCCAGATTTAAGGAGCATGGTCAACTTCCAAGATACTACTGACCCCGACACTAATGTAGGGAGAGTGACAGGAAGAGCTTGAGGAGGAAAAGAAAACATGAGACCAGAGTCTGTAGCATAGCTCATTTATTGTTTAAACAGTTTTTTGCATAGGAAATATATCCGCTTCCAGTAATTGACTGCAGTATGAGCAGCTGCTAGCAGTATAGGCTGGATATAACAGTAACAATCACATTAAGTCAAGCTTGATTTACACCAGTTTAAAACTTGTGGCAATGGAGTTCATTTGCAACCCACAAAAAGTACCCAAAGAACATTATCCTCCAACTGGGCACAATAAAACCTTCACTAACATTCTGGCCCAGCCTGGGGCTGATCCCAGAGGTCTGAATGCCAGAAATTAAGTAACTGTCATATAATACATCCTACTACTAAAGGTTTGTTTCACTGAGATTGTGCATGTGCCTCCTTTTCTTAAAAAATTTAATTAAAATACAAGGTTCTGTATTTATGGCCCAAGAGGACAAAATGCCAAAAGTTTTAAAATGGATCAACCCTGGTGTGTAGCTAGCAAGCAATAACTGACTACTTGTCACCTACAGTTGTACTAAATGTATCTAAAGAAACACACAGTCCTACAAAAGCTGTTCTCAGAGAAATATCATTGAGATTGGGGTACCTCTTCCCAGGATGCTAAGAGTTCTATATGATATAGCACAAATTAACGGCTGATGAAGACATAATCTAATGCAGCTCTGAGAAGCCTATGCCTGGGACTTAGTTACCCCTCACATTCTACAATGTTGTAGAGATTTTTTTTCCCAAGAAAATGTCATTTGAAACATATTTACAACTGAACTCAACAGAGACTGTGAAATTGAACAGGCACTGCTCATTTGTTTGAGTTTTTTGGTAAACATTTTGCTGGTTTTTTTTTTTTTTTGTTTCTTTCTCGTTTTGCATCACTTGTATCAGTCCATGCAACTTCAATGCCCTTGATGAAGAATGCAAAATAAGCCATACTTCTTAAAAAAAAAAGACTTCCTTCTGCATAAAGAGATATATTTGCCACATCAGTCCCTGTAGCACAGTTTTCAAAACCATTCTGTCAAAAATAACAGTAATACAAGACTAGCTTTAGTGTCACTAGCTTACACTACTTTCCATGTACTGAGGCCACCTTTTGTTATGGGAACTGCATCATGCATTAAAAGTTATCGAAGGCTGAGTCTAGCATATTGGTAGGCTAGTGGCACTGAAGTGCTTTTCACAATCTCAACATACATTTGAATTGCAACACACAGATATTCTAAGGAGTATTAACTAGTGAACCCTCTTATATTAAAAAAAACTACTTACAACCATTGAAGAAAAAATTGCAACAAAAAATGTAAAAATTGACCGTCTCCAACTTGTCCCCTTTACTATTAACAATATAACCAACAGATCTGTGGCCACGGACACAGTACAAAGAGTTGTCATGGCAAATGAGTTTGGCTGATGCAAAGGTCATTGGCAGGGTCAAAGGGCAAATCAGTGGTCCATGTTACCTCCCAACTGCAGTGCTCCACCCCACCACCCAATTTTACAGGAATTAGAAAAAACAAGGGAACTAGCAGAAGTGACAAAATATGAAGTCAGCTTTCAGCTCCTTCAGCATTGAATAGAACATTCAATTTGAGCTTTTAACTCTTGAACTTGAATAGCCTGCACATTCAAAAAAGAAAAGTTTTCTATAGAAACCCAATTTTTCAACTCAGGAAGCATGCAGCTGGTTAATGTTAACAAAAGACCTTGACAGGAACATGTAAACTATATTGAATGTCATGCTTGGGCCTATCTGCCAGCAATATTGTCGAGCTGTTTCATTAAAAATGAATACTGTACACTGAATATGGGATAACTTTCTGCAGCCTTCATCATTTCACACGTACATAGATTGTTAAACCCAGGTAAAGAACATGTTCTGTTGTCCACACCGCTGAAGATGTCCCTGTGCAATCTCTTTTTGTGAGTCCTTATGAAGCTACAAGTCACAACATCCAAGATTCTGCTCACTGAGGACACGTTATGTGAGACATAGCACGGTTTTCGTTTTTCTGCTATCCTGAACGTTCTGTGAACTTAACCTTAAATACCATCATGTAACAATCAACAAAACTTTTGCTAAAAGGCGTATACTAATAAAAAAGACAGTGGTGCCTTCCAATATTCTGAAATGCTCTGAAAACCAACTTTTCCAATACTAAATACTAAACAAATAACCTTCATAAAATATAACTTTTCTCCATTTACATTTTTTAAGGATTAGTACCCTGTGCTTTTTCAAGCACCGGAAGGAATCTGTGAAATAACTCCTAACATGGACAGATGTTTTCTTTTTTTTATTACATAACTAAGAGACTGGAGAGTTTTAACTCAAGTCAGTCTCTACAACAAGGAATATTCTGTTTACTTTAAAAATGGAAACAACATAGTTCCATTATAATTGTTAAAAGTTAGCTTTACAAACATGGGAATTTTAATTTAAAAAATTCTTAACAAACTATACAGTGTACAAATTACTGTCTACAAGGTAGGCGGTTCTTAAGACGACACTTCGCTCTTCTTGCTACTTGCAGCTTCACAGATTCATTCACATATTTTTTTTAAATGGAGACTGCCCACCTGAACATTACCCCATAACTATATGCTATGATAAGATTTTTTGCACATGTCTTTAGTACCAGTCTCCCTTCACTGCCTTTATTTATTCATTTTCCTTAGACAAGCCTCGATATGCTCACGTCACTCCAGAGGAAACACTTCAGAGGCACTGTGAGTGGTGGGCTGCCAAAGCCAACGCGCAACAAAAGGTGACCAGTGCCACAGAACTGGGGACTGGAAACACTACCCCCTACTGATGTCCTTGGGTGACCTTCACCGTCCTGAAGCTCTGCAGTTTTGGGTAGAGAGGGGCGTGCAAGACCTGCAAACATGGGGCCTTAGTCAGTATATACTTCCTGGTAAAAGAGGAGGAGGCCAAAAAATGGATTTGAGACTATATATATAGTAGCATTTTTTTATAGTTTTATCTCAAAAGGAAAGGAGAAAAATGATTAAAAAAAATAGCAACACTTGAACTAGTCCTTTGTATCAAGAGGCAGGCAGGAATACCCACAGTGTGTAACTTACTTAGCTAGAACTGCTATTCACTGGCAAAAAAGAGAGCAAGTCTGCTCTTAAAAAATACTGTGCGTCCTTGTGAGGTTGATGTGTTCACCTAATAGGTCCAAGATACATGAAGAACGTGTCTGAGATGATACCAGGCAAGTATCACAGAAATGACTGGACTTACTTTTGACCTACGCTGCTTGGATCCTGCTGTGCTATTCAGCATCTGGGCTATCAGAATGAATGGGCTAATCAAATACAATTCTCAGGACCATAAGCACTGTTCCGAAGTATTCATTATTAAATGATATGCTGCGAGAACAACAGGACAGTTTATTTTATTAAACCACGGCCTGGAGAAAGGGGGCCAGGGGGAGCCTCAAGACAGCCCCCATGTGTCACTAATTCTGGAAGATTTTCCTTCTAGTAATGAATTCTCTCAGTGGGACTTGGGGAGGGGGGTGATGCGGGGGAGAGCAAAAATAAAATAAAACCAGTCTCTACTCACCCTCTGTGCCTCAGGGGAAACTAAATCAATATTATATTTGAGGTACCATCCCTTAAAAAAATCCCATCAGCATCCAGCATTAATGGGCTTAATCATCCACAGGAACATTAATTTCCTAAAATCCTCTATTTCCCTTCTGCTCTGATTCTCAGTTTAAAAGGGCAGATAAAATGAAAACTTAACAAGATTATCTTTTGTTCCTTAAAAAGTGAACTTTGATTTTAATCTGTAAGTCCAAATACATTTAATAATAGCAACCGTCTTGTTTAATCTTCTGGATATAGAAAAAAGAAAATTCCAGCGCACGGCCAATCCATTTGAAGTGGTGAGTCACAGGTAAATCACATACTATTGTTAATGAAATGAAGAAATGGGGAGATGTAGTGGGGAAAGAATGTGGGAGCAATCCCTCCAGCTGGGATGATGTGTTTTGCAGGAGAAGGTATACTCGCATATTCAACCCCCAAAGTGTGAAACATCTGCTATGCGGATATTCCAATGAATAACTTTACCAAATATGAGAAAGGCTCACTCTCCACTGTGGATCTGAAAACTCTCAGAAAATTTCCACCACCGAAAAGAAAAAAAAAAAGATAAGACAGTTTGTTTTAAGCCAAGTCTGCCTCCAGGAGAATTTGTTGTGTTCGCTTGTTCTTAACTATTTCTATTGTCATGAAACCAGAAACGAGTTCAGCTTGCACCCCAGGTGGGAAGTTAGAGAAGGGGAACCTGTGTAAGTTGAAGTTGTCACAGTAGGCAGAACAGTCGCTTTGCAGCCCAGGCCCCTCTCAGGGTGCACTGCTTCACAGCTACACTGTAAAGTGTTAAAAATCCTCCCACCCACCCCAGAATATATATATATGTATATTAAAAAAAATCCCCTGTCCATCTCTCAGTACCAAAAGGACCTCATCACACTGCCAAAAATAGCATTACCCACTTTGGTCAATTAAACAAACAAACAAACAAACAAACAAAAAAGCATACATTATTTTTTTTAAATCTGTGTACTTACCTTAATAACCAATACAGCTAAAAGCATAACCTACATAGGCAAAACGTGGTATTGCATAATTCGTATAAATTGAAACCCCTCCCCCCAAATATTAATTGGAAGATGAAAACATGAAAGGTTAATAGAAAAAACACCAAAATACTGAAATATGCTGGCTCGATTACAATTTTAAGCGGCAACTATACACAGCCATGATATGCTTTATAAATGTGAGATAAAGGTATAACTGTCTAAAAATCCATGATGTAACCACATTTTTCTTCGTCTGGAGTACAAAATATTTTGTCATAAAAATGGTAAAGATTTAAAATGTAATAAATGCAGCAAAACAAGTTACTGATGTCACTTTTTGTTTTTTTTGTGTTTTTTTTTTCTTCTGTTTTTTAGATTTCAAGGCAAGGCCGTAATGTGGACATTATATTCTTCGTGCAAATAGGATTACTGGAAAGAGTATTTTTAATTAAAATTTTAAGAGACATAGAGGCAAAATGTGTCTGCCCATGCACACTACAGATCTGTCAATACAAGAATTTGTTGAACAAGGCTAATGTCTGAAAGCACCATGCAAGTTTTCAGCACCCTGATTACATTGTTTTCTCAAGAGTGCGTTTTTTATATCCTACACCCTGGCGTTCCCAATTTGTAAACTGTAAGCTTTACCCTTGTGACATGGATTGCCTGCCTCTGTCTCTATAATGCAGATTTTTATAGAACCTTTTGTAAACCCTATGGGCTTTTGATGCAACCAGTAATTTTAAATAAATAAATTTGGCCTCCAAGGAGGCTGCAGCTAAACCAACGTAAGTGCTATGTTTTCATTAATTTTTTTCCTCAAGCATATGATTTGTCTTAATTGAATGCTTGTTTCATGCCCTCAAAAACTGAGGGGAAAATAAATTCATTCAAAATTATTTTAAATCCTTTTTTAATCCCCTCAATTTAGAGTCCAAGGGCTGAAGGACTTATAATCATGATTCCCCTTTAGATATAAATTTATAAATTGCACTTGCCTCTGTTAAATTTTTTGTGGGGAAAATATTATATTAATTTTTACTGTTGCATGCAGAGATAACACTTCACCTACATAGAGGCATTTCTTCCATAGAGCCTTTGTGTTCAACTGTTTTTTTTTTTTCTTTTTTCTTTTTTTTCTTTTTTTTTCTTTTTTTTTCTTTTTTAAGATTTCAAACTGGGTTAAACACTGGAAAAGGCTGGGTTAAGGGCCAAATTTAATAAATCTGTACTGATAACTAAAGGCTACAGAGATTTCATATATATTTTTTAACTTTTAGAAATCAGAGTGCTTATAAAATGGCTGGCTCATGGCTCTGTCACCCAGCACCTCTGATGCCGCCTCCTAGCCTTCGTTGGTGAAATAACCAGGAAGAGTGATTCCATGCGTAAACAACGAGAATACTAAACCAATAAAACTAGCTTATCATGCAAATATTAAGGCATCTAGAAAGTCAGTTAAAATATATTGTCATAGAGACAGAACATCTATTTCCCAGCGGACTTCATGTAACAAAGGCTACGTTTGCAGGGGCTGCGATCTACCATCAGTGAAATATCATCGACCCTTTTTATGTCATTACAGTTTCAACCTTAAGGGAATTAGTGATTGTGAGTGCTGCAATTGCTGGTCTATTATCTTCTTTCTTCAGTTTCTTTCCGTTCTCCCTTTTTGTTTGTTTTGTTTTGTCCAGTCCTCCTCTTTCCATTTTTGAAAAATTTCTGAAAATATTGTTGTATTTCATTTTCCCTCAGTTGCTCGTTTCTGCTTGAAGGAAAGGTTCTCCAATTATGTTCAAACCATAATTTTGGACATTTGCCTGTAGGATGGGTGTCCTATTTGATACTTGGAACGGAACCAAGCTAGCCCAGGTACCAGGACTGTTGATAGGAGATAGGGAGGAAGGAGGGAAGAGAAAAAGAAAAAAATACAATGTTAGAATCTACAACAATATTAGAAATGTAAGTTCCACAGGCATCAAATTGCTATTGTAACTTTTTAAAAAATTACAGTTTAATATGAAATAAATGTGCTAAATTACAAACTTTATATGTATATATACCACATGATCCACCTATTTTCAAGGAAGTTAAGACTAATTGTGAAGCAGAAAATCCTCAAGTCGGGTTTATACATAACTGTTGAACTCTGACTGAGGATATTCTTCCTAAAATATCTAATCTACTTTGCTATAAATACAATATGATTTTCTTATTAAAAAAGAAAAGGCAGCAAGTCTACAATGGTAGCAATACAGTTTGCCAGTTACATTCTGATCTTGTTTTACTTTTATCTCAGAAGCAATTCAGTGATAAGATGGTTTTTAATTTTTTACTTGCCTACTGGTTGAATAAAATTCAAAGCTGTAAGGAAAGTTATTTCCTTTCTCTTATAATAAGAAAACAAATATTTTTCAGGAAGGCTAGTGCACTCCCTGTCCCTCCCCACCAGTCATGTTACCGAATGGGAGCTGCTCTGAGTCTGGGGAGCTGGGAAGGGTGAGTGGGAAGAATGCTGGAGGAGGTAAGCAGAAGACATTCTAGACCTTCTCCAACCAACGTGAATTTCACCTATGGTGGATTTGAGGCTGTTTAAGGAAAAAGTTTGAAAAACAGTTCTCTAATTGCTATTGGCCCAATTTCTAATTAAACAATTAGAACATGGAGGAAAAGAACACCAGATCTATATATCACAAAACAACCCCACACCACACATTTTGGAGTACAACTAATCAGACGTATTGTTTGTCTCAACACTCAACTCAGAACAGTGTCAGCTAAGTAACAACTGCATAATCACAAACCAAGAAAACCTCCAACTGACAATTCTATACCTAGTTTTGTCATGGTCTCACATGCAGACATAACTTCAATGTTTTAAATTTCATTTAGTATATACTTTTTCACTTTTACAATCACAAGGTGAGATGGATACTATCAACGTAGCTATCAACCTAGACACCCTCATTTATCCAAACTTGAATTCCAAAGGTACAAAAACCTTTATAGAACATTGACTTCAAGGAACAATTTTGTCAAAAAAGAAAAAGAAAGAAAAAAGAAAGCTTGGTACATATTTCTTAGTTAATATTTCAACAGAAAAAAAAATCACAACCACCTTTTATGCCCAAGGGATTTTATGAATAGACAATGAACTCCATGAGAGCAAAGTGTCTCTCTCTTTCTGCTCTTCACCTAATATAGTATTTACCACATGGTAAATGTTCAATAAATTTGGGGGTAAATAAACATACCAATTAAATGTTCCAAATCACACCTAACTATCTATTTTTAAGAGTGTTGCTCACAATTACGCCTTTTCAAGAATATGTTGTGACTTGGCTCCTATACAAAGAAATCAGGCATTCCTAAAATTAAAATTAAAGATATTGAGCATTAACAAAAATTAATTATGCAAGAAAAAAATTAAACAGCAGCTCAAACAAGGCACACTTCAAACTAAAAAGATATGCCCTCATTATCTGATAAAATACATAATTCTAAAGACTAATAATAGTTGATATTGAAACCTTTTGTAAGAGACTTAATTGTTTTGACATATTTTTTTCTTCCTACACACTTTTCAACAATTATTTCTGTGTTTTGCACTACTAATTAGGAAGAATGTTACATGATGAATCATGAAACTTATTTTCTCTTCAACTGTACTTCCACCACACTTGGTTACACAGTAAAATTACAGCATTTATGGCTTTGTATCATAATCTGTACCCACGATAATCTCACTGACTGCAAGGTAAACTCTAAAGAAAATGACCTTGTCTTACCAAACCGTACACAGTTTGGCTATAGCTGATGTTAATCGTTTCTTCACAAATAAAATAAATTACAAAAATGGATACCCATTATTTTTAACCTGAAACAGGAAGTGTGTATGAAAAACAAAACAGACTAGCTCAAACTGATAATACTTGGCAGTAAAAGACCATGCCAACAAAGGGCACATTAGCGATGGCCCTAAATCCAATGGGCTCCATAAAGTCATCTGGAAATTGCATACTTTAGAAAAATAAAATATACACTTAATGATTGAAATAGACATGACTCCTTAAATGGAGAAGTCTACCTACTAATGGCAGAAAAGAAGAATTTGGGGTTTATTTTGCAATAGTTCTCTTAATTCAGTTCTTTAGAAGAGAAACATTGTTTTTTGGAAAATTCTCAGTAAAAATAAATCGATGCTAGTGGCTAACAGGACTCTGGTTGCAAAATATCTAACAAATTCAATTTAGATGTTTATTTGAACCTTTCTAACATCTCATCCTACATTATGACCATGTCAAAATTGAAGTGTGCAATATATTTGTCAATACTGTTTATGAACCTTTGGGGGGAAATAAATTTCAAACATTAACACTGTGCAGACCCCATATATGAGTTTTACAAGTCTCTTTTTGCCAATTTGTAGGTTAAGTTCAAAACTATAAGGCACTTTTTTGGGCTTTTTGGTAGCCATACTGAAAACTATCTGGTAAAATGAGTTCAATTACAATAATAATGTAAAGAAAAATGTTCAAACAAAATAACCAAGATCATTTAATTTCAAAGAGACAATGCCTCAAATTGCATAGTTTTTCTGGTAAAAATGTAAGAGTAATTTTTATACATCTAACTCTCTCTGTATAAATAAATGTCAGTGATAACCAGTATGGATAAAATAAACACACATATGAATTACTCATCTATATATACAAACGATTATATGTAAAATGCTTAATAATGTTAATAATTTTAATTCATCATGGAATAAGAATTATCCAGATAATTTTACATTCAATCCAGTAACTGTGTCTCTGTCCACTAAGAGACGTGAGAATATAACTGAAAGATTTCAAAATATTCAAGACCAAATGAAGCTCCTTCAGCAGCATCTTCAGCATGCATTTACTTCATTTCCATTACATTTTCCATTGCCAGACCACCTTTTTCTTTTTGCAAACAGAAGATGAGCATGACTGAAAGTTCAAACTACATCTTTAGAAAACTGCATCTTTAGAAATGGTATAGATGAAGGATATACCATTTTAAAAAAGGAATATAAGGACTTTGATAAAATTAGGTACAAAAAAAAAAGCAAAAAAAAAAAAAAGATTTTGACAGTCCCTTAACACAAAGCAGAATTTACCCTAAGGAATTCTACTCTGTGTATACAAAATAGCAGGAAAAAAATGTCTGATAACCATGGGTAATATTTTCACATTATTATGATCAAATATGTGATATGGCTGTCTCACAAAGGTAAAAAGCAAAGACATTATTTTGACCTTAAAATGCATTATTAATACTAGCTGATGGTCTTGCTTCATTTTATACTGATCAGATTACCTCCGAAACATTGTGTTTCTTCTAGGCCCCACTCTTCAAGAGAAAGAAATTTCTGTGTCATTTTTTTTGGTGAGGAAAATCACCAGATAATGTCATTTGAGGAACAGACAAAGGGAGACAGGGAAGATACAACAGTTGAGCTGGAAAGAAATGTAGGTTTCTGTCTGTATCAGGTGGACAGAATTATTCAACACAAAGGGAGAAACTTCCAGAAAATAACCATTCTGAGGGCCTATTATTCAAGGTGCCATCTCCAGCATTTTACGTATGCTATGTCACTGAATTCTCTCAGTGAGCTCTTGAATATGCCACCATTATCCCCATCTCACAGATGAGAAAACTGAGACTTAAAGAGCTTAAATGACTTGCCCAAATTTACCCACTTAGACCTCAGATATGAATCAGTCCTGTCTGACTCCCATGACCGTTTAACTATATTACACTGCTTCCCTTGGAGGTCAGAAGGAACATTAGAAGGAACATTTGAACAGAATTTTCTGAAGATGAAGTGAATTTGCTTCAGTTAACACTGAATGTCCCATGCTCCACACAGCTGGATCGTAACCTAGCTAATGCAGCAGCAGACTTGTACACAGAGTATGTGGTTGGTCTGAGTGATCAAGCAACACTGAAATTTGATATATCTATCTCCTCCGAAAACAAATCTACTTGAAGTTCTATTAGAGTGACCCTATGGTGAGGATTAAGGGGGAAGAAGATACCCACTTCTTCCTTTGAAAATGATACACTATTTATATATTTCTTATCCTGGATAAGTTGGATAAAACAGTTGTCCTAACATCTACAAGAGGTGAATAGACTCTATACCTTTTAGTAAAAAAAAGAGTGAAAATTGCTCTGAGCAAGTCAACATTTGATGGTTGTATTTTTTTAAAGTATATGCATTGTGTGACTGTCTTTATGCTCAAAAGACTTTGGCCCTAAATGCTAACTGCGTAACCACCCAGTAACCATGGGGTGCTGAATAAAATCACACAGAGTTGTATGTCAAATAAGAAACCAAACATAGTCTTCACTTAAACTATTAGTCTTAGATGATTAAAATAATAAGAGCTATTTCAAGAATTGCAAAACCTCTTATATTACTAGTCTATGTTTACCTGATAATGGGTTGGGCAACCCATTTGTCAAACATTTTATAAAACATATAAATGTCAAACATTTTATAAAATGTCAAAATATTCAGTAGACTAGTACTTTTTAGTAATAACATGGCTCATTCAGGTTTTACATGCTGATTTAATCATCAGATTACAATATTTACTGCAAACATAGTAAATGTTCTTTCAATAAACTTATAAAAACACTATAGGAATGAAGCACAAAAATTGTACATATTCATACATACATCAACTGTATCAGTAGCAACATTACTTATAGATAGCAATAAAAATAAGCACTGGCCCAGAAAATAGGGACAATAAGTAAAATAAATACCACAACTTAAAAGAATGGTTTGCCTTTAATTCCTTTGTACCTGTTTCAAATATCCCCAAGAAGGAAAATTTTTTACTTTCTTGGCTAAATATTAATTTTATGACTATAATATTAACATACAGATATTAACAGTATCTCTTCCAAAATATGTAATAAATAATTTTCTGTATCAGTAGGTAAAATATGCCCAGAAGAAAACAAAGGCATTGTAATTAAGTATTAATTGAGTTAGAAACCATGCTGTCTTGGATGGTATATGTGTACATTTGGACTGGCTGTTTATTTCAATATAAAGGTGGCATACAGCAACTTGTGAAAAAATGCTCACTCGGACCAGTGGAAGAAATACACGTGTGTTAGTGGTATTTAAGTATCCACATTTTTAAGAATGATTTTATATTTAAAAGTATATTTAAGAATTCATTAATGTATAAAAACAAATGAAGTGGGTATTAATATACTAGTAGCTAGAGCACTTAGACAGTTCATATTAAATGACAGTGCCAGGCACTGTTCTATGTGCTTGACCTACTTTAAAGCTTTCAATCTTCAACACAAACCTTTAAGAAAAATACTGCTACTTTTCTGATCTTACAGATAAGGAAACTGAAGCTAAGAAGTTAAGTGTCTTGCCAAATTCATATTGCTATGAAGTAGTAAAAGCCAGGATTTCAACTCTAGCAGTGTGGTTCTAGGATCTATATTCTTACCCACTACACTTCACCTCTTTCATAAAACACATTTTTTTATCACTGGACAAGAATTTATATTATCCCCAAATTATATATGGGAGCCTATAAATTAAGGTCCATATCACTTAGATACACTTAGTGTATCTAAAGTAAAGTTCCCATGAATGTATAACTCGAGTTCAAACTTCAACACAAATAACTGTATTTTATCCAATTCCAGATTCTTTTCAGCTGAATGCAATATTTGACATTGTTTATGTGCATACAGATGTGGCTGCATATCAGTAATCTGTTTGTTGAACTCCACTTCAGATGAGACTAGACTAGAAGTAAGATACACAAAGTGCTTTACACAGGTCTTGGATTTCTTCAATTTATTTTCCCCATTTTTAAAGCTCATTATTGCCATCTGAATGATCCTATTTGCATGCAAGATGATTTCTAATGATTATTACTATTTGTAATAATCTGTATCGGAAAGCTCCCTGGCCAGCTCTTACCTGAACTCCAAAGTACTCTTGTGGGCTCTCTGGGAAACACCAAATAGCATAAACTGCAGGTGGCTCATGGAATTATTCTAACTGCAAGCAATAGCACTTCATAGTAATGAAAGAGAAATGTATTTCTTTCTTAACTAAGTAGGTAAATTGCCTTCTTTATTGCTACTCCTTGGGGACCAACACTTTTGAAATAACATATCAAAACAGTAAGTTATCAAAGCTCATTAATTTATATTCAATTGTTTCAGATGTGCTTGTTATTGGGGCACACTGGATTTGAATATTAACTTTACTATGTGTGAGTGCTAGCATTTTCTAAGTAAAATAATGCCATATGCCAGTGGAATATGGGACCACTACAACTAAGTATTGCACATGCTCATTAAATTACTGCCCTCTTTTAGTAAAGAGCTCCCAGAAAATCCTAGAAGACCTTTCAAGAAGGCAATCTGTATACTTAAAAGTAATAAAAACTTACTTCCTGAAAATGTTTACTTTTAGATAGAAGTACAAAAAATACCCTTCCCCTAAATAGGCCAAATTTAGATTTGTAAAGAAAAAAAAGATGTTTGATATTTTCCACGTTTTAGAACTGAAAATGAAAGAGAATCATTATAAAGATGAATAACTATAAAGAAATCACAGTACACACACATATCCATATGTATTAACTTAGGTAGCAATGGGAGGCTTTGGCCCATTAAAAAATATAGAATCATCAGGGTCACAGTAGTTACTTGATTTCCTCCCACAGACTGCACCACAGCGGAGAGCCCTGCGTGTACATTCCCATCCCCTTTCTCTGGTCTGCATTCCCCTCTACCCCTGGGCTCCTTTTCAGAGCCATTGTCCCAAGTGCCACTGCTCCCCTTATTAGCATATGTGAGTCTTCAACAGCAGACAAAATTCTCTACAAAAACAGAGCTTCCAAATAGTGTCTTTCACTAGAGAAAATCACCCAAGGCATACTAAGTTAAATACAAATGTAAGTTTCATACAAAAGCAAAATATGATTCTTTCCTAAATGATTTTCACTTAAAAGCAAAAATCAGTGTTATTTGCACAATTTCACCTCTAAATGAAAGAACTTACTTGTATCAGAATTTTGAAGCACAAAATTGCAAATGATTGAGGAACTGAACATGTTTTTGTATTATGCCTGCTACTCTGTTCCCACGTGCAAAAAAAAATCCACTTTCACATAAAACAAAAATGAATAAAGGAGAGAATAACTGTAATTTTCTACAATTTCTGAATATTCAAAATTTGTGTTCTTAAATTTCTTGAACTTAAAATAGGCTTTTACCTTTACATTTCTCTTTTGTAATTATGTTTATCAACTCACTCATATGCTTTGTTACTTAAGTAAACATGACTAAAAATTCACTATATGCCTACTAGCAGTGCTAGCAAACATGAGAATCAGAAAAGGTAAGTTAATAAATAGTGTGTTGGCGGCTGACGAAGCTGATTTCTTAGAGCCATAATACATGTGTAAATGCTGCACTTTACATCAAACATCTGCGAGAAAAGTAGATGTTGAATATAATTCTTTCATTGCAAAGGGTTAATCAGCAAGGTTTACATTTGGGAATTTTCTGAATCTTGCTCCTCCCTATCCTGTAGCGCTGCCAAAAATCATCTGACAGGAAACGTAAGATTAAGTTTGTCCTACCTAAGCGAACAAAGAGTGCTCTGAACAGGCCACCGGTTTACTGCAGAGCGGGAACTTTTCTAATCCTGCTGGAATCTGCAGTGCTGCTCAGAAAATATCATGGCAAAAGTTGTTTTCTTTCCTCCAACATCTTGTCTCTGGATCATCTCATTTTGGTCACACTGAAGATCCTGCTGCTTCTCCCATAAAGGTTAACTTAAAGCTCCAAACATAATCATGTGGAAAATGGACATTATTGATTCCTATGGTCCATTGTTCCCCTATCCTAAGTCCCTGAAGTTCAAGTTCAATCTGGAATTACATCATGTCTGGTTTCTCCTGGTTACCAGACGGCTTGAGACGTGACCACAGCTACAGAAAAAACAAACAGCCTTCTTCACGCTTCGGCTCCCCTATCGATTCAAACGTAAACTTTTTTTCTTTCTCTCAAGTATGCTTCAAGTATGGAGCATGGTTAATTTAGAGATTAAGTTCCAAATTAGATTATCTAATGGCATCTTAATGGATTGCTGACCCATTTCCTGTGGGATGGCAGCATGCAAGTCTGGCTGGAATACAATTAATTTCTTAGGAAGTGTTCTGAAGAGTTTCCTAGATAAAAAGGAAACGTTGTGTTGTGCAAATCTTCTTTTATAAATGGGGAAAGTTAGGCAAAACTAAAACAAATCCCAATGAGTGTTTTTCAACAGCCAGATCACAGATATTGTGTATGGGTGAAAACCATGTAAGATCATTTTAAAGAACAATAACATTTTTAGTTTTGATTTCACAACAGGTGAAAATAATTTTGATGAGAACAGAGTAATTGTTTTAAATAGATTATTCAAACATAAGGAGCGACAACAGTTAGCAGAGCAGCCCTGTTCCCAAACAAGGGTCATGCAATTTTAGCTTTTGCAATTTTCCTCCTTGAAACAGAGATTCTTCAGTTCATCTACCTATCAGCATTTCTATCATAGTCCCTGAGTGGTGCTAGGGGCCCAGAATGGTGTGTAAAAAGTTGGACATTTTGAACACACTTTAGAGCTGACAGCTGAAAAGGAAATTCAGCACTCTGAGAATAAAGCTCCCCCCAGGAACTGCAAGAACGACCCAGCTGTTGTATTGTAGTTATGTGTCAAGATAACAAACTGAAAGCAGGAAATGCTAACTAGTGAATTCATAGGGATGGTTTAAGTGTAATGTTGAAATAAAAGTTAACTCTTAATACTACCTATGGATATGTCACGTACTGCCCATACCATACAAGTACCATATGTATGTGAGTATACCCCTGTACACACACATGCATATGTATATGTGTATGTATACACATGTACACACATACACCATATACTCACCTACACACATACACATATATTTATATGCAAACGTATGCTTCATAAACCTTTACTGAAGATTACTTTGTTTAAATATTCATTCTTAAATCACTGAGACTATACATCTTACAAGGACAATTGGATGGGCAGCACAAGGAAGATGGCAGGTTCGGGACAGTGTTATGCAAACAGGGTGTGTGCACAAAATGAATGCTACTGCTCCTTCCTTTTTGCCCTCCCTCTCCAGACCTACCAGATCCAAATAATCTTTACTGGCTGCTAAATTTCTCTTGGGAAATCAAGCAACTCTCTAGAATTGCAGTAATAAACGACAATTTCTTACAAAAACATGTGTAAAGTAACTACAGAATGAAGTATTCAACTCATAGAAAGGAACTGCTAACACATGTAACATGTAAAATAGCTGATAAAAGTCTCTTTGGTGCCATTCAATTATGGCATCAGCAGAAACACAAAAACCCTTCCAATTATTTCAGTAAAATTCTTCATTTATTCATTATTTCAGAGGCTGAGCAAATGGTTTGTGTAAACATATCCTTCAGTAACACGCGCGTGTTTACTTTAGCCATCTGAAGGCTTCTTCTATGTTTATATAAGCAATCAGACACATACAGCCACTCACTTGTGGCTTTGCCTTTTCCTGAAAGGGGTGAAGGGGAGAGCAGAGGGAATGAAACAATAAATCCAGTTTCTCTTTTGCATAAAGCGCCCCCTCCAATGTTTTAAAATAACTTATGTTTATATTATTCTTGGATTGTCCTTCAGCTTTCTTTTTCATTCAATTATATTGCTCTTTTATATTCGATAGCACAAGCTATATTCTGGCTATAGTTTCAAGACAGAAAGCCAGTTAGGGTTAAGTTACTGCTATATTTATTTATACTCACATAACTCACATAGGCAACAATATAATTTATCCACATTGGAGGACAAAACTCAGACACAACAGTGCCCTTATGAACAACATATGCAACTCATCACCTATCCCCCCGGCAAAAGCTGGGCTCCTCCTGACTCAAGCAGAAGCAAGCCCTTCACCAATGGATTTCTCTCTGCGTTCCCTGCCATACCTGACTTTTTGGTTAGACAGAAAAATTCACACAGGTGCAAGCCACACACACATAACTCACAAAATTCTAAGGTCAGAACAACAAAACACCTTCAGGGTTGCAACCTAGTAAGTCTGTAAAAACTTTCCCAAAAAGTATGCTTTGGTTCCTAGGGGAATGTTTATACATTGGCGGGTGGGGATGGGGTTAGGGGTAGGGGTGGGAGAGGGCTGTGAGGGTGCCAGGAAGGAGGAGGATGGAGGAAACCCTCCAGTTTTGATTACACTTGCACAGCCCCCCGGGCACTGCCATTTTCAGGCTGGAAAAAGGGGCTGCATTTGACATGGAAACACTTCTACAGGAGGACTGGCCTAAAGCAGAACAGGGGCAACCATGGCAGGTGACTGTATGAAGAAATTAATGGCAACAAGTAATCAAAATAAAGTGATGGCAAAGCACAAACAAAAACAAAACACTTTCTTCGACTGGTTTTTCTACTACAAAGTCTCTAGGGATTGCCTTTTGTTAGAAACAAAAAGCAACAACCACAACAAAAATAACCTGATGTTTTCTTTATTTCATTAGGACAAAGGCAGGTTATTTAATTCTTTGGTTGAATAGATCTACATTGCTCATATATTTTCAATTTATTCAGATAATTTTAAAGTTGTAGCAGTGCCCTGAAAGTTTAGATGTCTGTTATCTGCATTAGAAGTAGCAGTGTTACAGATACTTATGATATCTTTTGCAGTGTCCCTTCTAGAAAAAAAAAATAAGTTTCATAAATAACCACATGGCATGAACTATAACCATAAACATGTTATGAATATGTTGTGCCACAGGCATGGCTGATGTGTATTATCAAATGTGGACTCCACTTGTCCCTATTTTGAAAACTATACCAAAGCAAACTGATGTCTCATTTGAGTAATTTGTTCTGAACTGTATGGTACTTAGATTTTAAGCATCTGTACCTCAGCGCTGGGTCAGCCCACCACAGAGGTCAGTAAGTACCTGTTGAATGTATGGATGGGACACATGCCATTACCAGTCATGTGCCTCTGAATCATGATAAAATGGAAAGAAGAGAACCAAAAGCTACCTTTGTAAAGCTGTTTTGAATCTTAAGGTCATTTATCTATAATTGTCTACTAATTTAAAATTAAAATTTTGAGAAGGGGAAAATGACATCTTAACTAAATAGACTGAAGTTTTTCCTGACTTATCACCTGAAAATGATGACCACACCAATGTTTCACCGAGAAGGGGATTGTAGCATAAACAACGTTCTCGTAAGAACTGCGTTTAGTCATCACATTAATTCACTCCAATACATGTATGTTCTGTGGTGCTTCCTGGTCCGCTCACCTTTTCCTTTTTTGGGGGATATCAATTTTTTTCTTGAAAAATTACTAGAAACTAGGTATAGTTATACTTAAATCTCTAATAATTTATATCTTTTATTTGGCTTTACTGTACCTTAAAGGTGCTATCCTATTTTAGGTAAGTAAATGTCAATCAGTAATTCACAGGATTTGAAAGCTTACACAGCTACAGGCACATTGAAACCACAAAAACATACATCTAATTTGCAATTCTTGTAAACTGTGAGATTTGTATGCTGATGTGGACCATTTTGCTAACAGAGCATGGATATAAGGGAGTTATTTAATAGAAATCACATCTAAACAGTGTGTCATATCTAATTAAATTAAGTTTAAAATACCTATTAAGACAATTTAAATAAATATTTTCATTGAATTTAATTAAGAGTATAAATACTACAACTTTAAATAAGATGCTCTCATTAAGCTTATCTTCTTTCTTATAAGTATATATTATATTTTTCAATAGAGGAATATGTAAGTTTCTTGAGGAAAAATCAAAATATGTAAAAATGTCTACATCTTAAAGTGGATGTTGTATCAATCTGTCAAAGAGGAAAAGTCATATGTATTCATTTTAGGTAGTGTGTTAATAAAACTTGAGGTTTTTAAAACAGAGTCCAATAATTTTCTTAGTTTTCACCTGAAGAAAAGTGGATATTTATTAATTTCATTCTTTTAAACTCCACTGTTTAGCAGTTTTCTATCACACAACATAGAGATGTGTGGGCCCACGGACAACTGAGATTGTGTACGTGTTTTTAACAGAGGCACGTTCAGTAAACAGGATCACAATCACAGCAGGGCTGGAAAATTATGTTGGCTCTACTTGTGGTGAACTCCTTAAGGGATTACCTCACTCTCTGCTGAAAATTTTTATCTCTTGTTACATATGATTATACCATGAATTTTAATTATTTAAATTGTCAGTCTGACAAAAGTTGTTCTTATTAAAATAATACAGGACACTTACTTACTTTCTAAAACCAACACGAGACAATATCAAAACTAGTTTTGAAAATGAAGTTTTAGAATCATTTTCTCAGCCAACCAAATAAGTCAATTCTTAATGACTCACATCAATGTACAAACAGAAGTTAAAATTTTATTTAAACCAAATTTTTTTAGCTATTAATTCCAACAATCTTCCCACTCCTAAATTTATGAGTGCTGCTAATAACAGTAAATGGACTAATTAAAAATTTTTCTTCTAGCTTTTCCCTTCTGACAGGGGAATAAATGAATAATAAAATGGCTTAAAGTTAACAATCCAGGAAAGAGCTGAAATGAGAAGAATCTATAATGTTAAACCCAATAGCTAAAAAAAAAAAACTTCTCTAAAACCAATTTCATATTTCAGGTCCTAAAGTCTCAGTATAAATCCCCCCCTTCAAGAAAAATATTATAAATTATTTAAATACTTCATAGCACTTAGAAATTCCAATAATTAATTAGCATATGTTATAATCCCAAATTAATTAAACTTGTATTTATATAAAAAATAAAGAAAGAGGGTAGAGAAAGAGGGATGGTATATCCAAAGCAACTAAATTTTAACATATATTATCTATAAAGCTAGTTAAAACAAACACTATAGCTCATGTAATTTTTAAGTGTAAGTGTAGGGTTGGAAATAATTAAAATGTTACCTTTGCCAAGTAATTCCCAATGTATCCTCACTGGTACTGGGGTATAAATGCCTGCCGTTTTGATTCATGGTCCAGTCACAAATCCTCAGCTGTCAATTGAAACCTAGCAGTCAGATATGGATCGAGCAGTACTACAGTTTTAGTATTTAAATGAACACATGCAAACTAGTACTGTACATGGCATTAACCATACTTTCCCAAGAGGCAATTTAAAGAAAAAAAAAAAGCAAAAGAAAACCTGACTCTGAAAAGCAAAATTCCTAGACTCTTTTCAGAAAAAGCTATTACAATACGCTTCTCTATTAATTTAAAGCATACAAGAGAAACAAGTGCTTAGAACATAACAATTAGCCATTATTAGAGTACAAATTGAGCTGCACTAAAAGCAAACGTTAATGTTCAATAGAAAGATATATTTTAAAAGAAAATAAAAAGCTTTTTAAAAAATGCAACACACCAAATAATCTGCACTGAGTAAAAGAATCATTTCAAGCATGCAGTTTGCAAAACACAGAAGACATGCAGTTTAGAGGGGAAAGGCCCCACCTCTCCGACACTGTCCCTGACTTATGTTTGGAAGCATCAAAGTATTCAGTTGTAGATGTTCACGAATTTTGTCTTATTCAAAGTGGCATTTTTTAGAAAGAGTAGATGAGAATTTCTACTTTTATTTTAAACTCACAGTAATGGCACTTAAAATACTTTACCATATCCGAATAGACTGAGGAATGCACTGAATACAAGCTGAAACAAATTCTTCCCAGATATCCGAATCATCAGCTCTGCCCTTCAGAGATTGTTCAAGTAACCCTATCCAGCTCTGTTTGGTTAACAGCTGCCCTACAGTGCTAGCAGATTTATTGAAAGATATATTGCTTATTTTTATGCTTAAGAAAGTAACTTATCTGGCTTTGGGGAAAAAAACACTAGAAAAATCATGGTTTTTTAATCTTTAGATAGCTGTGCTGTAAATTACCTGCATCTTGCATTAAAAAGATGACTTATTCACAGCACACCCCTAAACCTTGCTGGCTATTTCTCAGTGAGCATTTCTAAAAAATGATGATTGCAGCCAAAGTGCCTTTAAACTTAGGATAAATTATTTTAATCCTTTCTGATAATGTTATGGCTAAAAAAATTGGCTATTAAGAATCTTTTCCTTTTCTTGTTATACTCTCCAGTTTCTACACACACTAAGTAAAAGTGATTCTGGATTCTTAGAATAATCGTTTTTTGCTCATTTTTCTACAGATCTATAAGGCTCCAAAATACCACCTAAAATTTCTAAAACATGTGTTTAATTATATTGATATTTCAGGTAAAAGTAACTTGAAAATTTAAAGAACTGAAAAAACCACTTAATGTAGGTGAATAAACAGGTAGACAGATAAACAGATTGATAGATATGTAGATTCTGCTCAGGATACATGTCATAAAGAAGCCATAAGTAAGTAAAGAAGGTAAATTAGAATAAAATATTCTTTAAATTGATCATAATACTTGCATAGAGGAGGAAATGCATACTTGATTAGCTTTAAATCAAACAGGCAGCACCTTAATATGGCAAGATGTTTAAAATGTCCTCAAATTGGGTCATCTAATTACAAATGCAATATGATGGGGCAATCCGAAATTGTTTTTCTGCAGTAAATGTAACCCAGTTGTCTATTTCAAAAATATATACATTTTTAAAATCAGTACTATGCAAATAACCTAAAACTATCCAAGAAATTTGATTTTGTATAAAGATTACCAAAGGAGCCACTTATTGATTCTGCTCTAGTGAATGACAATTTCTAGTTTGGAGTCAATTAAATACTCTCAATAAGATAAGAGTATATGTAGGCAGAGCCCAATATAATTCTGCTAGTTACTAACTTCTGGTTAGTTTCTGTGGGGCAGTTAGGTTAGACTGAAGTAGATTTCAGAAGACACTTTCACAAAGCCAGCTGAACCTAAATATTACTCATTCACTGGCTTGTAGTCTCACGGACAACTGCAGGCATGATATGATATGTCTCCTGGGAAGGATGTATATGTAAATTGTCAGTATGCTGTTGTCCATGTTGCTAATTTTTTGTTTGTTTACCATCCCCAAAAATGTCAAGTGAGCTAACTTTGGCCACATGTGGAACACTTACAATCAATATATTTTTGGACTTTTCCTTGAGAGTAGTCTCATAGGGATTCAACCTGGCTGCAGCCGCCATTGTCATATTTCAGATCCACGCAACAGGAGCATTTTCTCCCACATAAAAAATATGCTTAAGTATATAGAAAATGATCACAATATATTTAACAATTAAAAGCCAACGAAACTGACAGGATATTAATTTGTATTGAATTAATTTCCTTTCAGTTACAGAAATGTAAAATATAATTTGAAGTTTCTTAGCTATTTAGATGTGGCTGGCACTAACAACATTTTCAAAAATTTGAGGAGGCATGTGTATGCACGCTTATATGTTAAAACTTACTTCAAGTATGTTGCTTAAGCAAGTGCCTCTCCACGTTTTAAAAAATATATTAGTTATGAATTTTACATAAAGTATCTTTGAATTAGTAAACCTCCTGATAAAGTAAAAATGTAAAGGGAATTTTGTAGATGGGGGAAACAAATAATTAAGATAAAACCACCTCTTCACAAGATGTCCTGGGAACTAATTCCTAATAAAATCAGTTCCTTGTTTGAGCAAGATAGTCCTGACTCAGCAAATTTTAAATGAATTCTACATTAATACTGTGTTAATAGGTGTATTTAAGCATCTTTTTGTGGTCTGTTAACTGATCATGGTACTAGAATAATTCAGTATTTTTTTAAAAATGAATTTTACATTAGGCTTTAAATAAGTTAAAACTAATAGGTGATAATGTATTTGAGTTTGGTGTGGTAATTCCTCAGTTCTATCCTGTATTACATAATTTAGCTATCAATTTATTTTTAATTAAATTTTAAAAGTTTAATTTTGAGTGGTATTATAAGGTTAATAACATGAGTTTTTGCAAGTATTTCCCCTCAAAAATAAGAATTACCTTTTTTCCCCCAGTAGTAATAAAACTTAAATAGCAGGTGCAGATTAGTTTAGAAGTTCAGCCTGTTCAATTTTTGTGTTTGTATGTGTAGGGGTAGTAATTCTATTTCTGTAACAATATAGACTCTTGACAGACCTCATCATATGTATATCCTTGCAGAAATGCACACTCATATACATAATTTTAATTATCTAACTTGTATACACCTACTAGTAGGAAATTAGATTGTTTACAGAATTAAGGTAAATTTATATTCAAACAATTTATGCCCAGAATTCTAAAGCAAACAAAAGGTGAAATAAGGAAGATTATCCTCTGAAAGAGCTATGAGTAAACAGGTAACAGGTTGAAATACTACAAATTACTAAGAGAGAATTGAAGGTAAAGATTTCACTGCATATGCTCTTAGAATGGACTTCCATGCTCTCTAGGCTGAGAACCTTGCTCCTCTCCCAATTTGACTGAGATTGTTTCACAGAGACAAGGATTAGGACCACGCAGTTTCTCTTAAAAAAACTGCACAAGGGAAACACCTAAGAACTGGATCATTATCCTTTCCTAACTATACTCAAATATGCAGACAGCTGATAGCTATAAAGAATCAATATTGCTCGTGATTTCAGAGTAAGAATTGGTTATTCAATGAGAGCCCTCTACTGTTATGAACTTGGGCTTTTGTTAAATGTTTGGCATTAGCTTTGGGAACAAAACAAAGAAGGTAAGCAAAATCTTCTACTTTGTTAGACTCAGCAAAGTCTGGTGTACAGTCCCTCTTGATGACAACAGCTTTCAGTTCAACTAACACACTATTAAACTGTAAACAGCATAATCAACATGGGAAAATTTGCCTTTTTCACTTTTTTTAAAATATTTTATTTATTTTTAGAGAGGGAAGGGAGAGAGAGAGAGGGACACATCAATGTGCAGTTGCTGGGGGTCATGGCCTGCAAACCAGGCATGTACCCTGACTGGGAATCGAACCTGCGACACTTTGGTTCGCCAGCCCGAGCTCAATCCACTGAGCTACGCCAGCCAGGCCTTTCACTTTTTTTAGGTATACCATGACCTCAAGGGAATATCTTGAAAGGTGTATTTTCTGTTCTCTTAGGTTTCTTATTTCTCCAGATAGCTTCAGTGGAAACAGATTTTGGTGGGCAGGGAGGAGGGAGGTGCTTAAAAAGATTAACACTCCAATTCATACTTTCCTTTTAACTCTTGGATTAGTAGAATTTTATTTGATTATTATGAGTAATTACCTGCCATGGAGATATAAAAAAACGGGGGTGGGGGGCTTTGAATGAACAGGATGTAGCCTGCCTTGCTAAACAAGTAAAATGATCAGAATAAAATGTTACATGTTGGGACATATAGCACATATTTTTTAAAAAAGATATTCAAGGTCATCTTGGTACCTTCAAGTTATTTCTAATGTCAATTTCTGAAACCTATGCTTCTTGATGTTTAATTTAATTAGCATAGTAGAATTAAGTGGATATGTATAGTCCATGAACTAAATAAACATTACTGACCATAAATCATAAGGATTAGAAAATGAAAGTTTTGTTTTTAAGATGGAAGCTATTTTAATTTGTAAAGTCTAAGGTTTCAAGGAACTTAAAGACTGGGTAGTTCAACGTCTTCATTTTGCTTTCCGAAATAAGAATAAAAGACAGCAAAGTTTTAAGGACTTGCCTAAGGTTAGAAATTCCTTGTTCGTGTCAACACTAAAACCAACCTCCTGAATCCCAATCCCTGGTCCTTGCCCAGGACACCAGTGTGCTGGCCACTGTTGTTTTCCTACCATTTCCTTTTATGTGCAGCCCCCAAATACTTAAAGCTACAACATTATTGGTATAACCTCTAAAATTTCCTCTACTTCCCTGATTCAACTTAGATGTTTTAAATTCAACATTTCAGGAAAGATCACCAGTCCCTTGTGATTTTATTTATTAAATTTAAGGTTTCAGTAATTATAGTTTTATTTTTATATTAGGTAGTTTATATGGACATTAGCCTTTGATAACAAATATGTTACCTAGTAACTGAATGAATAAAAAAAGACAGACCATAAATTTTTTTAAATTTAAGAACTAATTCAAAAGCTAAACATTTGCATAGCCATTATTTTGACTGAAACTTCCTTTAAATGTGTTTCCTTTCCAACCAGCATATGTGAAAAGTGACCTCTTATCCATTTACATACCTACCCAGAAGTCATATGATAGAGTTTTGCGTCAAGCTGTCAATTATGATAACAGACACAATAAGAACAGCCCAAGTGTTGATAGCCTGCTTCCTGACTTTATTAAAAAGTTTGTTGATAGTCCACTTGTGTCCTTTCAGTTGCCTGCCTCTAATAAAAAAAAGCTACCTTTCAGTGGTTTTAATGTACCTGACTTTGACTTTGCCATTTCATTTGCCAGGACAAATATTATACAGAGGTTTCAATTAAAATATTAATTTTTAAAAATCCTATGAAAGCAATTTATTTAAAGGACCATTGGGTGTAAAAGAAATTTTCAGTGTAATGAACAGTACTTTCAAAATCTAGTTACAAAATTATATCCAGAAAAGGGTTAAACATATAAAGTAGCCCAGTAATTGAAATTGAAATAATAGCATTATACAGTCATGCAAGAGATGTAGCATGCTGAAACTCAAGCACCAGTAAAATCCATGCAATTGTGATCAGTAATGCCAGGACCTGAGTTCATCAGGCCATTCATTCATTAGCTGTAATAAGTAGACCTATAGTCAGGATATTATAATTTTGAGATTATGAAAATAAGCCTTGTGACATAAACTAGAGCTTGATTGACTTTATCCAACTTAGTTGAATTGACTTTATTTCCTCACTTAGGGAAAACAAAAGTGACCTCCCATCTGTGTCATCCAAAATCTCAACTCTGTATCATAGGTTAACATGCACTTCAATAGCTGGTTCGTATCATAATCTTTTACTTCCAAACAAGAAGCTTCTTAGTCACAGACTTTTTATTTCCAACTGGCAATAAGGTTTTTTTATATGTCATATTCATGTATAAACAGTAAAGATTTATATTTTTATTATGACCTTACACTCAAATATAATGTTGATAATCAAGTTAACTAGACCCTCTCATATTACTAAACTTTCTATGATAGCAAAGAAAGAAGGTCTGCAATTTAGCTAATTCACTATAAGGTTGACCAGATAAGGAATTGGTGCTAATTCAAGTAAATTGTCTCACACTCATCACTTATACTAAAATTGTTAGACTGGATTGTAAAATAATTTCTGTATTTTCTAAGCAACATCCCTCACTCTGCTACATAGCTTCCCTTTTCTCAAAGACAAAACTTGGAAAATGGAGTTCCTTCATTGCTTATCATAATGAATGTGCATGAAATGTAGGAGGAAATGAAACACTGCATTTTACTAAACTTCTATGAAGTTTCATCAGAGAGGAGGTCTTGACACTCCTGAAAAATTCCACATCATAAAAAGACATTTCTCAGCAGTGACTAAAGAGTTCAGTTTGCCAAAGCAGGACCCACGAGTTCTTTAAGCCACCACAACATCTTCCAATAGAAAAGTTAAAGAAGAATGAAGCTCCAATTGAAATCCTGATTTTTATTTCCCCCATGCCAATAGTGAATGCATGAACTAAGCCAATCACCCCAAAGACAGTCTAGTTCCAGGCCTTGAATAGCACTTAATATGGTGTTAAGAGATAAAGGAAAAGTTTAAAGTCCTGATCAGCTGGCACGAGCAGACTATTATGATTCATTAGAATTGTTTTTAATGTTAAATTATCACCTCTTTTCCATGAATCTTTTTTGAAATATTACTCATGATTGTGTGATTTTATTTTTTAGATTCAAATGAGATATATTTACAGTGACGGGTAAATTCTTGTGTCGGAAAAAAAACTAGTATTTTAAGGCAGTTAGCAAGCAGTATTAATCAGTAATAACTATCATCAAAAGGAACACAGAAGTGCTTAATTCCTAATAACAACTGCATGTGTACTAAGTTAATGGGTACAAAGACATATACTTTTAGTATCCAGATTGGCAAATAGGAATGTATTACTCTTCCAAGTGGAATACAGGGTTAATTTTAATATTTCCATCTCAATTTAAAAATGCCAGCATTCAATATTGAAAGCTCTGCTTTAGAGTCATTTGTGGAAAGATTTTTTTATGATAGCCAAAATTATTCAGCAATTTAAATTTATCGTTAGCTCTAATTTATGTAGGGTATATTAAAGTTCTTTTCTAAGAAAAAATAGCACTGAACAATGCACATCAATACTTTTCATAACCTAAAGGATACATCTTTATAAAGCAGCCGCCAATGAACTGAAGAATGTACCTGGTGACAATATTTATTCTTAAGAGGTCATGTATATTAAAGGCTATGAAGAATGTTTAAAAGGGCCCTCTCAGACTAAAATCATTGCCTTTCTAATTTTGAATTTCTCCTGGCTAATATAAAATGATTGATTACCTTTATTTCATGTACCCCTTGATTTTCCTTTTCATTCATCACTGAGTACTTTAAGCCAAATGCATTTAGAACCTGCTGCTAGAAGAGTGGTCTCTTTTAAATCTTTGTAAAGTAATGAAAGGACACAGTAAATCAATCTCATTTCTGTTATAGAAAGAATAACCTTTACTCCACTAGAGTCATTTAGACTATTTCTGTCCCTCTGTTCCTGATAGTAAATGTAAAACTTTATCTCCATGATTCTTCTAAAATTTGAAAGTATAAAAGCAGTAAGTTTTTAACTACAGCCTTAGTTTAGTAATATACATGTATAGTAGGATACACATATACATTCATTTTCTTCATGCCTCAAAATTGTAGCCCATTATGCATTTGGCACACTGGCTTCTTCAATTCAAAAAGTAGCACTAACTCCATTATATAGAGGACAATTATCTTTCTGCATTGTATTTCAAATTGAATGTTATAGTTTTAGCTATGAAGCTGATATAGGTTGTTGTTTTTTTTTTTTCAGAAAAAAAATGTGGTTGATATTTATGGACTATATAATGTTTAGTCCATAAATATCAACCACATTTGATCAAATAAATCATATTTATATTATAAGGGGTCTTACTTGGCACTGTCCACTTAAATAACAAGTTGGTTGTCTTTGATGAAGAAAGTTCTGGAATATATATATATTTATACATACACACACATATATATATATATATATTTCCAATTAAAATGTGCTCAGAAACCTACCTACATTAAGACTCATGATGGTTGCTAATTTTTTTAAATTTACCCTTGGATATGTGAAAAGAGATGTAACTTTTATATAATGAACTTTTGTGATCATAATTCCATGAGGTGCTAATGTCAGTCCTAAGTGATACAAGAATTAAAGCTTCCATGGGTTAGGGCAGGGAGAGAAGAAGATTGTTTCTAAATACATGGAATTGGTTATAATCTAAAAGTGTTTGGGGCAAAAGTTTTAAATAATGGAGGCACATTTCTGTGAATTAAAAATTAACTGGAAATTAGAGATGTGTCATAAAGAATAATGCAAATCCCATGACAAAAATATTTCTAAAAGTATGCGGAATAATTTTTAAAAGAACAAGTTTCTAAACCTATAAATCCTGCATGTGTTTTTAAAAAAAAAACAATGAACATATACATTTGTCAAATAGAACCATATTATAGTAATTATAACACATTTCATATTACAGCAATTTTAGAGGTGAAAAAAGCAGCATTCCGGAGAATTATGTTGAAAAGCCAATGGCTGGCAAAACCACTAATTATTACTTGGTATTTTCATAACTGTGTACAGATGTTTTCAGTTAGTTCTCACTCTTTTGTTTTGTTTTGTTTTGCTTTTTTTAAACCTGGCAAAATGTCAAGTTATCTTGAATAAGCTATCATCTTTATGATTTTCTCTGAACTCTGCATGTGGTGACCTTTAATATATGCAGTCTGGCACCTTAGTCTGCAACTGGGCAGGACTCAAGATTTCCACAGAGGCATGGCTAAGATAGGCACAGTAAGCATAAACTAGGTGGGCAGGCCCAGAATAAAAGAAGTGGGCATGAGTACCTGTGCAGGCTTACTACACATGTAAAGACTCACACATATGTTATAAATGAAGAGCAAGTTAGTTAATGCCAGCTCTTTTTTATTCATTATAGCCTATTTTCCCCCTGTAATATTTTGCACACTGTTAATGTCAAATTGCTC
Source organism: Phyllostomus discolor (assembly GCF_004126475.2). NCBI lineage: Eukaryota > Metazoa > Chordata > Mammalia > Chiroptera > Phyllostomidae > Phyllostomus > Phyllostomus discolor. The sequence goes on along the minus strand of NC_040905.2, from coordinate 153,717,745 downwards.
TGCTATCAAAACTTGAGCACAGCAAAATATGCATCATAAAATATATTTAAGTTCTGAAGTGGTTAGAATTATTTCTGTTATCCTATAACTAGAATCATGGGATTTCTGTATGGGTGCAGTCCACGCTTTTGACTGTGGTTAATTTGTTCATAGGCCACCATTAATACTGACTGTATATTTACACAGTCTGGGTAAATACTTCATTTGCATTGAATTTACAGCATTAATGAGATGTGAAATTTAAAATGCTACTTGAAACATACATGATGTAAGAAAGCAGAACAAAAAAGTGTTTTATCACATCTGAAATCAGTAAACTAATTTAAACCTATTAAAATAGGAATGATGTGTCGCCTGAGATTTTAACTTCATAACTCATCTTCTTAGACTAAAATACCAAAGTGGGGTGTAAAACGTCTGGAAAATCTGAAAGCTCAAAAACACAAATTGTGTACTGCTTCTACTCTAATTGGCTTTTAAATCAGTTTTCAATTTTCATCTTTGGAAACTATAGGCTAGTACATTCTCAACAGCCAGTAAGACTGAGAAAATTACTGTTTGGCCAAAATACTGTTATTCATGATTGTTGTCGATACTTGCCACAGAGATGGAAAAGTTCCTGAGCCAATTTGAGAAACTCTGTTCAGAAAGGCAAGAAACAAAGGATAAATGAGGAAATAATTTGGAGAGTGAAATGATTGATTTGTTTCTCAGCAGCCCCGTGAGCCCCGTTCTGAGTCCAGATCTGAGAGGCAGCATGGAGAAAGCACCAATGCGAAAGCGTGGCTACACCATCACACCTGGGGGAAACTTGCCCACCTGTTGCTGATGTAGGAAGGATGGGTCTCTTGGGCTTAGTCCCACATATCGATTGGCTTGAGATGTGCCTGAGGCTGTGTAGGCTGATTAAGGAAGAACAAAAACAAAGATAAAAATTGTGAACTATCAGAATGAACACCCTGTCCATGTAAAAGAAACCCAGAGAAGAGGGACTTGCAACCAAAAAACAAAATGTCTCTATTTCTCTTCTCCTTTGTCCGAGTGAACACTGAATGATATAAAAGAAATGGTAGTTGACCTCAAATCAACTACTTTATCCCCCTCCCCAAAAACCTATCCAGTAAATCATATCCCAACGTTTGGTGCGGGCACCTCACATTTCATGATCCAGCTAGTCTTGCAGGGGTACCAAGGACTGGCTAAACAGAAGGGCTCTTTTCCTAGATGTGCCTTTTCATCAGATATTAATTGTCTAATAATGGAATAATCAATGATGATCTATGATTCTAAATGTAAAAGCAGACTGAAAGTCTATCAGGAATAATTGAAAGCTTTTAATGATTGGATTTAAGCAGATGTGCTTGATGATACAGGATGAAAAATGTCTTGCTTAAAAGTCTCACAAAAAAAAAGAAAATCTAATATTACTAATATGAAGAAGAAGCCTGCTTTTATTATACCATATAGAATGAATTAGCTCAGTATTTTATTTAACATGAAAATGACCTTAGCTTTGATAGAAATGTTTTTTTTAAAAAACAAAATAATTCTTTTCCACAATCACAAAATGTCCATTTCTTGTGATTGGAGTTGATGGCATCTTGTAAATACATGGCTACCAGGTAGTAAATACATACGGTGAATACTCCTTAAATTATATGGCCTCGCCTTGCAAATGCTATTTGCACAGGTGCATTTTGGTAAGAGTGAATTCCAACACTCCCCCCCCAAAAAAACCTCCCTATTCCTAAAGATTTTGGATTCTTTTTCAGGGGGAAAGAACTAATGTACCTTCAACAATTCCATTGTTCCATGTTGAATTAAACAGAAGAACAACTGAATTTTCACCATTTATAATACACTGATAGTTCTGAAAAAGCTAAACTGTTTGGTTTTAAACCCCCAATTAGTGAGGAACCCAGGCATTAACTTAAAAAAAAGGGCTTTTTAAAAACCAGTGCAGTCATTCTGCCATGTTCACTGGTGATGGACTGCAGCATTTGATCTACTGAGGCATTTTTAGGTTAACTTTTTAAAATAGTGAAGATGCTCACAATTCACCTTTGTATTACTCCTGGGCAAAGGGCCCATGGAAGGGGGGCCATGTGAAGTCAGTGGACCCGAGTAAGTACCCAGGTCTCTAGAATTCAGCACACAGCACGGGCAGCTGCCTAACCATTACAGAGTTGGCACCAAGTCTGTGCTACTTGTTCTTCTCAGCCATGAGATGGTTTCCATGGCCTCTGTGTTATCTTCAGTTGCACTGACTTATCAAGTCAATAACCAATTTCTCATTATCAGCAGTGCCTGGGTAGCTGGAGCTTCAAGTTTGTTTCTGGGAAAGAAAAATGACACACTCTATTTCTTTAATGACACACTCTATTTCTTTAATGAATGGAAAATGGGCTGATGTCACCATCTTTTGAATATTTTGTAATTTTATCTGTCAAATCAGGTCTCTTTTTGATCAACCTGTGTGTGAGTATAAGAACAATAATTAACAAGCAGGCTGACTTTACTTCCATAAGTGAGCTGTAATCATTTGGATCTGACCTTCCCTTGAATTTTATCTGTTAAATATCACTAAAGGAGTAGGTACCAGAAGTTTCTGGAACTTGGTTTTGGTCATTTATCCTGTGATAGGCCTTCAACTATTTCCACAAAAATATTTGTTTTCCTATTCTTTTATTAGAATTGCTGACCTGTTTGTTCAAAAATGCCAAGACATCCACTTTTAAAATCTGGATATATTATTTTAGTGACTGTAATGCACATAACTAACCTTTATAACAGAAGAATTTTTAGCCTTTTTTGACTGTCTCATCCACCTGTGTATTCAGGCAAGTGTAGGACTCTTTATCTACAAACTAGTTACTATTTAATAATTATTGATGAAAACTATAAACCTATATGAACTTATTAGTTTCTGGGGCCTCATTAATTTTGAGAAATAAATGCTGAATTCACTGTACACCCAAAATATCTCCCATTTTCTTGTAGGTTCCATTGTAGCTTTAAAAAAAAACACAAAAACAAACAAAAAAAACCCCAAAAAGTAAACAAAACCACATTCTTCCAATGGCAGAGGAGGAAAGAGCCAGTGGTGCCTCCAATTGGCTTTGTAATTGCACAAAGGAATTTCCAGAGCATGGGGATTTTCTTGCTCTAGCTAAGATAACAGAAGCTCTGAATTTAAGATATAGCATGTATAGGGGACAGAGAGCTTGCTAATTCCTCCTGACGGGAACTTCATCCATTCCACACTAACAATCTGTGCAATTCTAGGAAGGTGGTAGTTTGGATAAAGCCAATTGAAAAACTTACAAGTATTCTATGTGAAGAAGTGAAGGAATGATTTGAGTTATTGGTATGTGCTATGTAAATTGACTGGCTAAATCTCTGACATTTAAAATGTTATGGTCGTGCTAAAAAGCACAGTACCTGACGTACTATGATAGGCAAAATAATTTTAAAAATGGTGTTTAAGCTAAAAACAAAGAAAGTGCAGGTAGCCTACATGTGCCTAATACTAAGCTCTGAGATATTTTCTGTACCCAATGCTCTGTGACTATTTCTCACAAGGACATAGCCTACAATAATGCAAACAAGCAATTATCTTATAGAGGCACTGATTCAGTCTGCCTTGTGAAGGGGCTTGATTCCTATAGGAATGCTCCAATGAGTAACAATTATCTAATCTCTCTCTGGGTGATATAAAAATCTTGTACACTGCATTATGTTATTCAGTGCATTTTCAATGTATACCTTGAACAAGCAGGCATGACATTATTTTTGTTATAGCTCTTTATTCAAACAATTAAGCTTCTCCCTTTTCAAATATGATGCACTGACTTAAATTTGATAAGAGAGAGCACATAACTGCCAGGCCAAACACATGCCTGCTGGTTCCACGTAAATGAGAAATCTCCATCTGGTTGGGTAGCTGGAAAAGTCGCCGTGTTTTTCACCCTGGATCAGATATCCAAAGGTGTCTTTGATGGACATTTCTCATTTCCTACAGAAATACTTACTGGTTGCTGTAGGTGAAGCTGCCTCACCTTCAGTGGATGTAGTGATGGGTTTAGTATCTGTCATGGTCAGGGTCACAGGTCGCACTGCACTGGGATGGGGAGAGGGTGCCAAGACAGGAGTGAAATGGCCAGGCACTTTCCCTACTACTTGACCACTGCTGTTAGGCTACAAAACAAAAACAGAATGCCAGTGAAACAATCCAAAAGGCAGTCATCTTATCCAACAACTCCACTCAGCATACTTGGCCAAGTGGACCCTGCACGCTACGTAGTCGCCACACATGCCTTGTCAAGTGTGGGTCTGAGAGGTCGATCCATGGTTAGTAGTAATATGAAGCAGCAGCATTTAAAAGAAAGTTTTTACCTTCAAAGCACTTGATACAGGTTAACTGTCTTTATAACATTCTGGAGAGCCAGGTAGAACTGATCCTTTCATTAGTATCCAGAAAGCTCAAGTAGAGACTTAAGTGCTTAGCCAAAGGCTAAAATAGAAGTCATTACTAGCTAGTGTGAATTAAAACCAGTGTTTCTTCTCTGCTCTTCATCTTCTACAAGAGTCAGTTTTGGCTTCCAGAACACAATTTTCACCTAAATGACAATATCACTGATACAAAGAAGACAAGAATATCTAGCCTACCGAACACACCAAACTGAGTCATTTCTGCAAGACCCATTCTTCTGCAAGGAAACCTCTCTCTCTTGCTCACACACAGTTACACTCAGACATACATTAGGCAATTTAGATCTTAGGACATCCACTCAACTTTTGATGATTTACTAATACAAGCAGGCAGAATGATATTTAGAGCATTTAAAATTTCAGACCCATTCAATGATATAAAGTAAGGTCTGACCTTACACCTACAAATAAAAAATTTTCAAAATAAATTAAAATGTGTTGAAGTCAAGCAGAGGGCAATCAAATATACAGTTATTTGAGTTACTTTTCCATTGCTGGGTGTGGAGAATTATACAAAACATTTATTGTTGACACTTGTGGGAATTAACTGAGAATTGCCCTGGGCAATGATAGAAAAGATTTTACTATCTGAGTTTTAGCCCCAGGTACAAAAATAGTATCCATGTTAGGATATAAAATCCTAAAGGTCACACTGTTTGAGGAAATACTTGAAAGTATTTTTCTAGACAGAGCATGCTATTTTTAATTAACACTCATGTTGCAATTCTCCACTGCATGTGTTCATAGCAATTTGCCATGAGAGTATTCTCTACAAATATTTAGTCTTAATAATCTGCACTGCTAAAAGCAAAGAAAGCAATGAAGCAGAATATTTATCTAAATACCTGCATATAAGTTACAAGTAGACATTTCTTTAGAGAAAGAGAAGAATAGCTAATAACATTTAAATACTGTAACTTAGAGATGTGAACTAGGGCTTCACTTAGGTTCTTCAGAGGCCATATCATTTATTCTATAAAGAAATGGACTTGAATATTCTGACCATTCACCACCAGTAATTTTAAGTATTTAACTTTATGTCAGGAAAATTGACCAGAGTTTCCCCCTATGGAAGCCTATGAGAGTTATAACTTTAAACTAATTTTATTTAAAATATTCCATTAAATTGCATGACTGTTTCACTCTAATGGGTGCAGCAGCAATGTAATTACTGTCCAAACTGCCATGGGGAGGACAAGGCATCTCAGTTGCCTGACTTAACAATCAAAGTCAGCACAGTGCCAGAGGACACTGGTGGTGGGGGAGTTGATTCCAGGTGAACAACTACTCATGTTTCCCCATTTTTAGAGCTAAAAAGGTAAATATCAAGAGTCCTATCTTGAAATGCAAATTAATTAGTTTTGAGGTGGAGTTAAACATCAGAGCAGGCATAATGTTCCTTCAAAAAAATCTGTAGTAAACTACAAAGACCAATTTTTCCTTTCAAGGGGAAAAAGTCTGCTTCTAAGGCAGACCTATCAAGTTTATTTGAACATCTCAAAAGACTGCTTTATAGATCTCACTCTAGAAAGAACAGTCTCATTCTATCCTAGTGGTATGTTCTGAGGTAAAAAGCATTTAGTACATTGTGTTTACCAAAACAGTTTGGCAGTGCCTACCTGAGGGCATGGAACAGAAGAATGACAATAATGTTAAGGAAATGTTCTGAGAGAATACAGTATCACTTTGCCCATTCTGTAAGCTATCTACTGGAATTGAACTGACATGAACCAACAGATGTTTCATTTAAAAAATAATGATAAAAGTGACCAAGAAAGAATTTCCAAACCAATACAGTCAACTTTTCTGAAACTCAGGATCAGAAGAATGACAGGGTTATTTGTTTTCAGTTTTCTACTACTTCAAACAGATGAAGTTAGACTAAAACTTTCTCTTTTAAAGCTTAAATAGATGAACTTTCATACTATAGATATGAAAAGACATTGCATCTGAAGATGAACTTGAAGAGCATTAGGAAAGGACTATCCTACTCAGTACATTGCTCCTATGGTACAAAGTCCTGAGAGAGGATATTGTTGTTAATTGAGATGAGAGTAAGATGCTTCTTTTAGAAGCTGGATCTTTACCCTGAAAATATGAAGAAAAACTGAGAATAATATAGGCAGATTATCACCTAATATGCCCTCTTAACTTATAAAAACATTAAAATATACGTAAAACAAGCACTGAATAATTAAAGAAATGCACAACAGTAAGGGCCTGATTTTAATTTGCATAATTTTTCCCCTAACAGCGCCTAATTAAGACATCAGTTGAAAAAAAATCCAATGGAACTCTAAGATTTTCCACACTGAATTAACGTTAAGGATTTTTAATGGATGTCTTAATTAGACTTTGTTATTCATGGAAATTCTACACAAATTAAAATCAGACCTTGTGTGCACTGTTCCCAGCTGAGTCTAGCAGAATGCTCTATGGAACTTAGACTTTTGAATCCATGCTCTAACAGTAAATTTTATTTCTAACCTGATATACTAAGATCCTACTGTTTTTCTTAGTAAGTAGTATTACTGTCATTAAAAGTGCCACACCATTTGGACATTTTCTTCTAAAATACAAATAGTTTAACTTCAAATTCAAAAGCTGAGAATGGTATACTTAGCTTAGCATTATTAGTCAATGAATCTAAAAGAGCAGGTAACTTTTAAGGTACCCAAATGGTGGTAGAATAGTTGTTATTCAAAATAAAACATTCAGAAAGAACCATTTTGCTTCATTTTAACCAATTAAATTTATACAAAAGGTTTGTTTTTTAGATCTTTCTTTGTCAACTCCAAATTAATATGCACATACTACTTACTGAACATTTTAAGAACTGAACAGCATTAGTAACAGAATGTTTACAAAAGTCCCTCGGAGCACTAAGAGGTATAATAAGGAGTCTTCGGTTTCAAACAGCAGAGCCAAGTACCAGACCATACGATCAGAATCACATTACAGATTTTGGATATTACGATTATTGACAGACCCAGCTTTGGCACAAAGACCGTCTACTTGATTGTGGAAAATCTTCTGATCCCAAATCTCTATGAAACAACCTCTCCATAGAAGAAACCACATGTTTGGGGAGTGAGAAAGGCACATGAGTCACTACACTTATACAATGAGTCCCTAAAACCGCTGCACAATGTTTACAAAAAAAAGAGACACTTCTGGTAATGTCACTCATTATTAAATATAGTCATGTCTGTGCAAAGAATATTCAAGTAGTCATCAAACACTGAGAATGTTTACATTACCAAAGCTTATTTTAATACCTAATAGTTAGTCTATAAATACAACTGTAAGTTCTTTTGTGTGTGTTTATTTTAGCGCATACCTTGCTCCTGCCTGAAATAAGCACTTTGTCTCTGTGTCAAGCCAGGTATTCCAGAGGTGTGAACTCCAGCTCAGAGCTTTTTTGTCCATGCACTTTCTGCATAAACTTTCTCTTCAGTCAATAAAAATCCAAAAACATCAAACCAAAAACATCTTCACAAATGTACCCCTTTGGGGCAACACACTTCCTACCTGTCATTCAGCCACCTTTAAATAAAAACTTATTGAGTCACCAAGACACTTTCTGAAGATGGATTTTGAAAGCTTGTTGTTCTGCCAGACATAACTGAGTAAGCTCCATGTCTTTAGAGTTAGACCTGTTCCATCTCCCTTAGGCTCTAATCTTATTTGCTCTCTCATGTTTACCTGGCTGGTTTGTGGACTGGATGGGTCATAAGAAGGTACATAGTTCTTCAGAGTATCCTGAGGATTCAGGTGGGGAGGATATCTGATTGTTGGATGAGAAAAGTAGCTTGACGGGGCTGGAGGAAGAATAGCCTGTGTTGGAAATGGCAGCGGTGAGGGCGGAGGTGGAGTTCGAGTTGAGATGACTGCAGAAGACAGAAAAGGAAAGATGGCCTCGTTAGCTGTTTCTTGAACACTCCACACTGATCTCAAAGAATGCTGTGAAACTATAAAAATGACTGTTATTCATTTTCTCCCCATGATTTAACTAAACTCCTAAAATAGCAGTTAGTCTTTTATTCTCAATGTCATTACTGCTAAGCACACACAGACACAGCCCCCATTATAGGGAATTAACAATTTTGCCTTCTAGATCTACAAATTATTAAAAAAGAAGTTTCTCTTTCATAGGTTAAGCCAATACCTTATAAAGCATTTCTTTAAGCAAAGTTATTCCCCATCAGAAGCATTCTTTGATTAGAAAGCCTTTGTCTCATAAGTCCAGACTAAGTTGCAGTATTAATTAGAGGATGGGGGATCCACAATTTCCTACCAAAATTCAAAACAGAAGTGTAATCCAATTTTAAGTAAATATTGTCTCTATACATCCTGGATAATAGTGGGGTACAATGGAAGGCAATGATTAATAAACAATGATGCCCTGAATAATGACTTGATCGTTGTAGAAATGCCTGTGAATATTTGAACATAGAGCCTGGGAACTCTTTTTGCTAATAAAAATGTTTCTTTCATAACCAAAAATAAAGCTCCATTCTTTAGCTATTTTTCTTTCCACTCCAACTTTTACTACATGTAGCTTAAAAGATATTAAACTAAGACTAAGAATAAAACCCACAGAAACATGAATTTATACTTTCACATTGACATTAACTTACCCATAAATCACATATTTTATAGAGGGAAATGCTGTATAAAACATATGCAATGTGGGCAATGTTTAATTGTACTGTAACTTTTCAACATTAGCATAACCACAATTTATTGTTTAGTTTCTGAACTACAATGTCTAAGTTTGAGAAATGGAGAAAGCATATAATTGCATGATCACTGTCTCTATAATGTTGAGGGAAACACATAAGTACAAATTAAGAGTACCAAGCAGTACACTGCATGTACTAGTAGAGAAGAAATATGTTTCTATTTAATATTTTGATCTAGACCATAGGAAATCACATATGATAAATGTTTAGTGTTTTATGAGACAATGTAGCAAACAATAAGAAATAATAAATTCTTTCCATGACCTATAAATGAAAATCATCTGGAATAACTTACCTCCAACTTGTACTTATGTGCAAAAAAACCCAAAAAACTTTTTAAAGGATATTGCTTATCTTCCTCAATAATGTCCAAGGCTCTCAGAATCTTCTGAACTGCTGTTACAAAGAAAATTCCTAGGCCTAACCACAGACCTTCCAGAGAAGGACTCCAGGGCTGAGGCACCAGAAAGTGCGTTTTAAACAAGTGCCTCATGTAATCTTTTCACACACTGAGGTCTGATCATCCTCCATCAAAGGGATGCATTGCAGAGAATTATTATTAAAATATCACTTTATTTAAGAAGTATGTACTTTTGAAAGTATAATTTAAGGACACATAAACATCTCAGTTAGACTGGGCATCTTTTCACTTTATGTCAAAGTGCTCTTAACCTCAGCTCGGTTTAACCATGGTCTTCACCCATGTCTGTACACAAACCTAGAAGGTTATTGCTTATTTCTATGTTGATTATTATTTAAATCTCATTTTTAATCTTTAAAAGAGGATTTAATATTAATTGTTCCTTAAAGTACAAATGTGAAATATTGGATTAAAAAGAATCTCTTTAAATTAAGATATTAATGATCACATCAAGTATATTAGCCCACAGAAAGTAACTCTTTTATCTTTTCTGATTAATTTAATTCCCAAATAAATAGCTAAATATTGATTTTCATATAGAATATAACATATACAGGGTCAACTTTAGCTCAAGTGGTTATTTTGTCATGGCAGACACTGAATATGATATATACAGCCCTGGCCAGGTAGCTCAGTTGGTTAGAGCATCAGCCAGATACACCAAGATTGCAGGGTTTTGATCCCCAGTTATGGCACATACAAGAAACAACCAATGAATGCATAAATAAGTGGAATAATAAATCAAGGTCTCTCTCAAATCAATATAAGGAAAATTTTTTAAAAAGAATATAATATATACAGAAATAATGGCTGTATATTTTAATGCCTCTAGAAATGCTCTAAATTCAGCAACATACTGAAAGTAATCTTTGTCTTGGTAAAATACATGGAAGTAAGGCCCACCCTGAAGATTCAGTTAAAATAACCACATACCCCATATTTTCTAATTTCTTGTGATTATAATTTTTCCAATAAAGGCAATTTAAAGATATATAGCTAAATGGTATTTAATTATATGGCTTTGAATATCTTTCCTCACATATTGATAAGAAAAAGAAAACATTTTATCAGATTGTGACGCTCCCTCTCTTGGTTGAGAAAACATGGTCACCATAGCTGTAATAAACACTGCTACTCCATCCCTGAGGGTTTGACTCTGCAAGTAAGAGGGAGGCTTCTCCTCTATGTTTGAAACTCCTCACCACTGTGTGCAACTCCAGGTATTCCGGGATGGTGGTGCTGGGGGAAAGTGCTCAACCTTGGGGAAGAATCCTGTGGAGATGTAGAGCTGAACAATGGCTTTTCGGGCTTCTTCATAGTAGTCGGAGAAGACATATCTGCCAAGGAAGAGGGAAAAATCCAAGCTTGTGACTTTCTTAAGCTACAAGGTTCATACTAACATGGTAGATCTAATTTCCGCCACTATTATTTTTGGTGATTTTGGCTTGTTTACAGAATATATGTTGAGGGTCAAAGATCTGTCTGTGTTGGAGCTTTGAAACATGTGTCAGAAACAATTTCTACTATCTCATTAGAATTATCATCAGAATAACTTGTACTAATAAGTGAATTTTGAACTTCTGAAAAATTAAGTATCCTTGGCCCCTTGGTTCAGATGAAGGTGTTTTTTACCTCAGCTTTTTATTCTTAGATTTATACAATCAGGGGTTTGTCTTTTGATTTGAGGACTACACTGTGGAAAACAATAGAGAAAAACCCGGTGTGAATGTGAGAAACCACCTTTGGGTACACTGGTAAGCATATCATTGATTTAACATCTTTTGGGGAAAACTCATTTATTTAGCAAAAAAAAAAATCCTCAATTTGCTCATTTTGCAAATATTTATTCGGTTCCTTTCTTTGCCAGGCAAGGATGTTAAAACAAGAAATGGTAATTGCTACTGTAGGGATACTCAGTGTCAGTGAAGGAAAAATGATAAGACGACACTGGTCAACAGCTGAGTGGGAGGAAGTGGGTTGAGAGCAGAGGTGTTGTGGTGTCCATGTCTCCTCTGTCTCCTCTGTTTCCTCTGCCAGCCTCACCGTGCTGGAACAGTAATCACCTCAGCCTCCCCAGGTTAAAAAAGGTGCCCCCAGGGGCACCATGTTTAAAATGTGAATGGCAATGACATATTCAGAGAGAGGAAATGTTCTGAAGAAGGGGGCCATAAAACATGCAAGTAGTGCAAATAGTCTGTGGAATGAAGAACAGAGATAAAGGAAGGAAAAGAGCATCTGGCAAGACCCACATGATACGGGGCCATGGGTGTTGTGCATGAATGTCTGAATGCTTATCCTGATGGGGGAAGGCTATTGATGGGTGAGCTATGATCACACTGACAGTTTAGAGCAATCCCTCCAGAAACTACATGGAGGATGAATTAGCCAAAGTGGAGACAGCAATCATGGAGACTACATAAGAAGATAGATTAATTAATATATTCATTCATAAATATTTATTGAAGGTCTAATTTATTCTAGACACTGAGCTAGTTGCTAGGGACATAACAGTAAACTAGATTCAGTTTCAGCCTCTATAAAGCTTGAAATCTAAAGAGGGGATATGGATAAGTAAAAAGGAGTTACAGTGTAAGGAGTACCCTAATAGGAGAAGTATTCAGGGATGTGTTCATACAGTCATTCACTCATTGCACAGATAGTTAATACTGCCCAAAGACAGATAATTAAAACTTGAAATCAGAGCAGAGACAGAACCAATATAGATCAGCAATTTTCAACCAGTGTGCCACAAGCATTTTTAAAACACGCAATGCCTGATTATTCAGTCAGGGTAGTATTGACACCACTACCTCAAGGGTACCTTGAGCAGTACTGATTTTTACCAACATTATAAATTTATAATAAAATATTCTAAAATTCATATAAGTACTAAAATTTGTATTTTTATTATCAAAATTTTAAATACATATACAAGTAGAATAGTAATGGATGTTCATGTACCTACCCATCACCCAGCTTCAATGATCAAATCATAGTCAATCTTATTTCACCTTTACCTCATCTACACTCCCTACCCTTGTATTACTTTGAAGCAATTCCTAGGCATCACATAATTTCACCTATACATATTTCAGTTTGTGTTTCTAAAAAAAACTTTAGTGAAAGAAAAAAACCCAAAATCTCATCACACATAATACATATATACACAATGTGCATTTTTAATTAACAAAGTTTTGACATTAAAATAACTACATGGTACAAGTAGTACAGGAAACTAGTTAACATTATGTTTTGCCATTTAAAAATTACCTAAACTCTGGTAAAGGCATCCAACAAATTAAATATATATTTTCAGCACACAAAATTAAAGAATGGACAAGCTACTGTAAAGACTATAGGAATAACAAAAATGATAGGTGTATTTGTAGCCATAAGCTACAATTTGTGACTGATTGGTTGTCACTAACCTATCAAAACTTTGATGAATCAGTGAACCATTTTCTTATATCTTTCTAAAAAATAAGTAAATAAATAAATTGTTAATAAAACCATAGCAATTAGTGCTGTTACCAAAAGAAGAAAAAATTAAAAAAACCACTCACAAAAATAAAGGAATTTCATTTCAGCTATGTTACCTTCAAAATGCCAAAAATAGCTATGTGATTTTAAAAGGTAATACTAAAAAATATAGGCTTTGACCTCATGGAAGTTAATCATGGACATACACATTGATAGAGGTCAGAAAAAACCTCTATTTCATCACTCACTTTATAAATGATGTAATAAGTTTCCCTCCCAAATTTTTAATTTAAAATTAACTCTTAGAAAAAAAATCCGTTAACTTTCTATTGATGCTCTTGTGCTTTATCTGTGCTTAAACACAAATTTCAAATGAAATTAACCTGTGTAAATTAGTGTGTAAAGACTCCCTAGTGTAAGTAATAAAGCATTTACTGTACACTTAAACAATTAAATATGACCAGAGCTTGGGAAGCAAAATAAGTTTCATTCCAGTCATGTTATTTCTGGAGATCAATCAAGGCTATTGCAAGTACTGTAACTATTTCAGAATTTTCATTAAACCCAGCCAAATTCACAAGTATCTTTTTGTAAAGGGTACATAAATCAAAGGCATTTGTGCAGAAATTAAAGAATATAGGTGATTATATAATTTTTGAGAATTAAAGCCTTTGCATTTTCTTTTCTTCTTTTTTAAGATTTTATTTATTTACATTTTAGAGATAGGAGAAGGGAGGGAGAAAGAGAGGGAGAGAAACATCAATGTGTAGTTGACTCTCACGTGGCCCCCAATGGGGACCTGGCCCACAACCCAGGCATTTGCCCTGACTGAGAATCAAACTTGTGATCCTTTGGTTCTCAGGCCCACACTCAATCCACTGGGCTACACCAGCCAGAGTGCCTTTGCATTTTCTTAATCAAAATGTAACTCTTGGCTTTATTGGGTAATTATTATAGGTGCATTTATTGTGTTGGTTCTTTTTTAAGTATGCATCTTCACATTCAGAACACACAGAGGAGTTAAAGAGGCCAATGCAACAGAAAAAAAAAAAAAAAATCACTCTCCAAGCTGTAAAAAGGACCAGGAACCATCTCCTCCTTAAACAAACAAAAAAAATTGCAATAGTAAACAGAATAGGAAGGTTACACTGGCCATACTGAAATTATTTTCTTCAAAAATTAAAGAATGGTAGTATTAGAAAGCAGGTTTAGCTGACTTTGTTTTCCTATTAAATGCAATTAATTTGGAGTCCACCAGTTAATAAAGATATACTGCATGTATAAGGCGGTATATCCTAAGTATGCTAAGTACTTAGAAGGACACAAAGTAAACCCTCCCCTCAAAGGAAAAAAAAAACCTTTCTGGATGGAAGAGGGAATAAAAATAAAAGGTCAATTATCTGAGAGAAGTAAGGGTAGAGTTTCTAGCTATTACATTTTCATCATGAATCAAACTAGTGTTGTTTTGATTTTAATTTCATTTTGAATGTCTACAGTCTAATAGACCTCATGCCAAACTGAAAAATGGCATCATTTCTATTTTTAATGCACTCATATGCTACAGAAAAAAACATGTTTGAGGAATGAATATATAAAAGAGATGGTTTTAAGTGACCTTTCTGTAAAGAAAAACAAATACCATGCTTTTCACAATCTATTGTTCCCCAAGCAGAAAGAATAATACATAAAAAGATTAAATTGAAAATAAGTTGAATAATAAAGCTGAATAATATATATAAGGGGGACCCTCCAAAAAGACAGAATTATCTTCTGGAGGGCAGACCCCTTGCAATACAGGCTTCCCTCACTAGGGGAGACTTCGAGGAGCCCATCTGTATCAGTGTACCAGCTGGCATTGTTGTGAGAGGCTGCATTTGGCTTCAGTTCTGTTTTTTTTTTAAGGCTCTTTCAACACATTTGCCCATTTCATGATGGGTGATTTATGAGCACACCTGCCCATACCACCTGAGTGTTCAGCAGTTTTGACCAAAAACAACATGACCTCTGTGCCCCACCCTCTCTATTCACCCTATCTCTCCACAAGTGGCTCTTTTTTGTTTCCTTGCATGAAAAAAGTCTTCAAAGGAAAACGGTCTGCCAATGTAAAAGAGGTAAAATTAAAAAATGTCAGAAGCACTAAAAGGCATCAAAATCTACAAGTTCAAAAACTATTTCAGCAGTGGAAAAAAGTCTTGATCAGTGTATTGCATCAAATAGAGAGTACTTTGAAGGTACTTTGAATTTTTAAAAAATAAATTCCATTTTCCCCCTCATAAATATATAAGTTGAATAATAACAAATGCATTATTATGCATAAGTTGAATAATACATGAAATGAAGTTGAAGAGAGAGACAAGATCATAAGAAAAGAATTAGCTGTTACATATGTTGGTAGGAAGGAGGCAAAAGTTATTGGTGGCTGATAAGAAATGTGTAATGGCCAGTGAGGGCTTGATATCAGGCAAAGAAATTTAATAGGATTTAGAGTGTAAGAATTTATAAATTAATTCATTTTAGAAGGAAAAAATGTTCCAAAACCTCTATTTTTTCTGTTCTTGTAGCTTCCACTGGGCCCCTTTCATGTGTACCTGGTTGAATCAAGAATTTCCTGTTAAGTTTCCTTCCCAGGCCTTCCTCATCATGGTTCATTACAAAAACAGTAACTGAAATCACCTTCTTCAAAATATCTTCTTCTACCAAGATCTACCATGGAACCACATTTTCATATAAATTTTTCCTTATCATTCAATTTTGTTTATACTTATTACCTCCTGGAGGAGGAAGGAACGAGGAGGAATGTGCTTCTAACTCTGTCCCTCTCCTTTCATGTGACATTCCCTTGGGCTAAATATACTCTTTACCCTTTTATTCCATCTATAGAACTATATTTTGTCCATTGAACCAATTTGATTTCTTTTCTCTGTACGTAATCCTTCCAAGGAACTTTAGAGGTCTAGATTGCCTGAATGATCTTGTGTTTATGTCTTATTACTCAATGGCTTTTTAATTATTATTTTGTATTTACTTAATCCATAACATATATATGTATATGCATATATCAGGTTGACTAATAGCTTATCCTACAGAAGATAATTTTATCAAATACACATACATGTGGAAGCTGGATGAACATGTTAAGGTGAAAAGAATTTTTAGAAGTCTAGGATTGAAAGAAGGTAGAAAAGGAAGAGCAGACACTGTGTCTAGGCAGTTCATTTTAGAATCCCTTGCATGTTAAAGAAGCTGTATGGTGGAATGATAACTACTAGTGTAGGATGAGCAACATAACCATAGTCAATAGATGTTAAAATGCATGTTGCCTGAATAGATACCACCAGACAAGAAGTAAATTAATGGAAAGCAAAGAGAAAATATGAAATTAAGTCTCTGAGTTTCTAGTATATATGAGAAACTATGCTGAGACAGAAAGTTCAAGATGTTAAATAAGACCACCTGTTCCTTGTCCTGGTGATGTGTACAGTTCAACAGAGAGGATAGGCATTAAATATAAAAATTCATTAAATAATTGCAATCACAATAATATTAGGCTATAGAAGGATTCTTCTTAATGACAGAAGATTAGAGAGGATTGATCTAAAAATATTTACATTAACAGTATTAATCATCAGTGTCTACACCTATGTTTACATTAATAATTGGAAAATTAGTTATGGCTTTAGAAACCAATGGTACAGTTAAATGCATAACAAAAAAATCACCATGTAAGGAAAGTTCAAATAGGCTACTCATATAAGCTAAGTTGGTTCACTTAGACTTAAGCATACCTTTAAATAAGTATTGTGCAAAATCAAATTATCACATAATTTTTACTACCTATACTATAATGTTTTTGGCACTGAGACATATACATCCTAAACCCTCATGTGTCATTCACTCCATGGCACAACTTCAAAGAGATACAGGCTTAAGCAAATAAAGAGTTAGATCAAGTCATCTCCCAACAAGGTAACTTCATCTACAAAGAAAGAGTGTTGCTGCGAAACACAGCGTATGTACTCGACTCATCAGCAGCTTGCACAAATGGCGCTCCAGATGTATATCTGTTCAAGTCAGCCCAAGGCAACAATTTTGATCAATTCTAATGTGATAAAATGCTGCAGGGGAAGTGTGCAGAAACGCGTTTACGTCAGCCCTTAATTAAACTGTTGTTCACTTCCAAAGAACCTTAGGAAACACTAATGAGACATGAGTTTTGGCAATTTCTTCATCAAAGCAAAGACCCCTTCCTCAGTCTGTAGCAGCTTGTCATCCAAGTCGCTCCCGGGATAAATGTCACATGGCAGTCCAATCAGTTAGACACCTGTTAGTAGAACTTCACTGAAGTCAACTAGTGATCCAGGGCAAGCTCAAACAGCCACCTTAACACCTGCCTGTCTGGGACACCTGCTCCTTTTTCACATACAGTAGAGCAATATGTTAGCTTTTCCAATATGCTTGAATAGATTAAGGTTACAAATCACATTTCTATAGCCTATATAGAAAACATCATTTAAAAAAAATCTATTCTTTTTTCCTATAATGACACTTATGGTATAAAACTATTTCAAATTGATTATGTAGAAACACACAAGAATTTTTGAATTTTTGGAGGCTACTATTTTCAACATAGCCTAACACTAAATCACAATATATGAACTAGAATGTGTGGCTCAATGGATTGAGCCTGTGAAACAAAGGTCGCTGGTTCGATTCCCAGTCAGGCACAAGCCTGGGTTGTGGACCAGGTTGCAAGCTGGGGGCATGCAAAAGGTGGCCAGTGAATGTTTCTCTCCCTCTCTTTCTCTATCCCTTCCCCTCCCTAAAAATAAATAAAGTATTTAAAAAAATAAAATGTATGTACTGTGCCATTCCGATGATTTAGCAAAACATTTCTGTTTAATAAAGAAGCAAATTGCCTTAAAAATTATAAAGTTCAATCCTTTTACATATTCTTTGTCTTTCTTACGTACATGCCATACTTGTAAGCAAGTCTAAAGGAACCCTTAAAGGTACAAGTCACACCATTTGCTGGCTTCTCTGATTTTTCCAATATTTAAAGTTATTGTTTATAATTAAGTGCTTAAAATGTTATAATTGCAGTTAAAAATATCTTCTTTATTTTTTGCATTATTGAGCTTTTGTACAGATGTTACTGGGTTCATTTTCGCAGAAGAAAACTCAAGTACAGTGTAAACAGTAAGGAAGCTTCTGTTGGCTTTGTCCCTTCAGAGCAGGCATGACGCACCATCAAAGAGCGTGAGTGCCTACACGGGAATGTGCAGCTGGGAGGAGTCCGATGGCTGGGGTCCGACTAGAAAATATCATATTGACTAGTCTTACTTAATACCCAGTATAGTTTTCTAGATTTCTTTATTTTTTTCAGAGGTTTAGACTTGCAAATTTTATAGATTTCGGAAATTCTGGACACAGAAAAGTTCTTCAGAGACAGTGCCCAAACTCATTATTGTATGATGGCAAAGGTGATCAACACATCCATTACTTCACTGAGACCCTGTCAAGCAAAACAAAACACTGAGAGAGAAAAACAAACTTGGCTAAACTGGGGAATTTCTGTTTTCCATTAAAATGTAGGGGTGGAAGCTTGAAGGTAAGGTGAAAAATGACTGATTATCTGCATAAAATAATACTATTTATAATAAGTGAGAAGCTACCAAATCTAGTATGTAGGACACATGCAAGCACTAGAAATCTGACCCTTTTACTTCAGGCCATAAATCCAGAATCAGTCCTGAGACGAGGAAACAGCTTGGGCCCTGTGCCCGAGGATGAGAAGGCAGGGAAGCTGCTCTGTCAGGCTGTCAGCTGAGTGTTAAAGGAGACCAAGGTTTCTTTTTCTCTGTTTCTGCCTTGTGGTAAATCCATATTGAGGAGAGGAAAGTTTAGAAGTTATTTATAACCCATAGAAACATATGTAAAATACTACAACACTCAGACCTAGAAGATCCCAGCCCAAAGCTTTGAAGTAATTATCTCTATCAGTGTCCCTCTAGAGAACCACATTCATCCTTCCCTTTAACAAGTTTTACCTACAGATAAAGGACTGATGGTGGGGAAGTCCTCTGAGGGAGTATGTCCTGCAGGAGTGAGGAAGTAGCCTATATCTTTACTACACAGCTCTGCACAATCCCTGATGTACCATCTTCATCTCCTCTTTCCTTCATAATAAAATGGAGCTGTTCTGATTGATGGAAAAAAGGGTTGGTGTGATGTCCAGGGGTTTAAATGAAATATAAATGAAAAAAAAAGAGATGTATGGATAGAGGCACAAGGCCACAGAGACACTGTTATTTACATATATTTCAGAGGACTTGCTTCAAAATTGCTTACATGTGCTCATTTAAATATGATAGGTAGGACAGTGGAGTCCAATAAACCCCTTAGGCACAGCTAGGGGGAATGTAAATTGATAAATTCTTTGTGGATTCTGTGCCAATATTTAGCAAAAGCCTTAGAAATAGACATAACAATTAACTCAGTAATTCTTTAGTTGGAATGTATATATTCCTTTAACAAAATTTCATTGAGCATCTACTTGATGACTCTGTGCCAGGCAGTATGCTAGGTACTAGGGAATTTGAATAGAACTAAACAGAAATAAAATAATCAGATTTAAGCACAAAGATTTGCATGCAATGATGTTCACTGTATCTTTATTTATCATATATAAACTTGAAAACTACCTAAACATCCATGAGCGAAGTAAACATTTAAAAATCTACCGTATAGCCAAAGGGTGGCATAGTATAAAGTGGAAATTGGCAGAATGCCATTATATTATAACTGAAAGACAAAAGGAAAATAATTTACAAAAATAGTATATGTCATATAAGCCCAATTTAGTGCAAAAATATGCATAAGGAATTCATTAAAATGCATAGAAAACAGACTAGCATATAATATAGCCAAATAGTAACTGAAGTTATCTCTATATGATAGGATTATAAGTGAGTTTTATTTTCTTATTTACATTTGACAGTTTGCCTTTCTAAATCCCACCAAATAAGTCTTACTTTACAATAAAAAAATTGTAAAATACATATTTTGGGGAAAGAAAATACTACCTGTACCTCAAGAGAATTTTATACATAGTTTCTAATGATGGTTGCACAATATTAGATCTTATTATTGAAACAAACATCACACTTCAAGGAAAAAATCTTTCCCATTGGTCTTAGGCATTGGATATTGCAAAAATATAAAATGAAATACTTAAATGTAACATTTGCAATTTAACTTGATAACAGCAAAAAAAGTACTTTTGAGAATGCAAGTGAAGAAAAGGGAATATATGAGTATCTCTTTGTAAGGACTCTTCTATGTAAAATGTGATTGGGTGGGAAATGCCTCTGTCCTTCCCATACACTCCAGGTTAACGAAAAGCTCTGAACATTATGACAAGACATATGGACTTAATCCCACTACAGTAGTTTGATGATGATGCCAGATGATTCAAAAAATAATTAGCTGCCATGTTAAGAAGGTATCTCCATATATATTTACATTTATCATACTCTAAAATCATCAGGAAAATGGCAGTCTACATTAGGAGGGGATAAAATATCTTTAATTAGATTTCTCAGCCTTTTTTAAAAAAATGAAATCAGTTCTTTTTTAAAGGAGAAAATGTGATAACTCTTCATGTTAAAAATAAAACATCTTACTTTAAACTTGGGTTATTTAATCTCAACTATACTCAAGCATATTACTGTATTCTTCAACATTTTGTCATGGTGTTATGTCTCCCTTTACAGTGTATTCTAACCCAGGCACAGTAAGTAGCATGTTATTACAAGTCTCTATTTATCACATTTCTATTAAAAAAAAAAGTCTCCAGGCTACACCTACATCCAATATAAAGTTAAAGCTCAAACTCCTTTAAGCTCCACAAACACCTTCCTTGAGACACAAAAAACAAAACAAAAACAAAAACCTTTGAATAAGAACAATATTAAAAAAAGTAAATACTGAATAAATGAAAACTGCTTTTACAGAACACTTCAAAATGCTTTTTTGCCCACTAAGCAATTTCATGTTAACAAACAATAATAAAGTATCTTGAATAAAGTTAGAAAACCTAATTTGAAAGGAGGAAAAACACAGAACAATTATGCAGGATGTGTAGTGTATTTTAGTCACTTATTAAATACTGGCATAGGTAAATAGCTGCTATTCAGCATGCCTCTAGGGAAAACCTCTTGGCTATAGAGGCTTATTAGTGTTAAGCGTCTGAGAGCCACGGACTATAAAATAAAATCAATACCGTAACCTTAACTGTAAAAGTCAGAAAGATACTGGAAGAGTTCTAATTTAACAAGATTACAGATGAGTTTTTAGAGAACATTTGGGGAAAAGCCACGCATTTAGAAACATTTATGCTACAAGATATCTCAAGGTTTCTGTTGTTAGTAATGCCATTATTGCTTATGCTAGTAATGGTTAGGGTTAATTTAACTGATGTGTTACTTTAGTGGACTTACAGTAAAGTCATAGAAATGATCTGGCACTTATTTCAAATAAAATCATTAAACTGAGGTGGTAAACTAATTGCTTAGGAGCAATTATGATTTGATGTGTTTTAGTGTGGTAGAGGAAAAAAATCACAAAAATCTTAAGGTCATCCATTCAGCAGCTCAATGCAAATATGATTACTCTGCACAATATTCCATTTCTCTTAATGGAAAAGTAGTCAAGACTGGTATAAATTGTAGTGTTTAAGTTCAACCTAAATCTATATTTTTCCTCTAACAAATGTAAATGAAGAAAAAAGAACATTCTGTCAATGAAATTACTATGATGGCATATTTATTATCCTAATGGTTTTGAAAATCATGAAATTGATCAGTAACAAAACCTCTATTTAGTAATGGACCAATTACATTTGTGAGATAATGTCAATGAAACAGAATATTGTCACAGGATAATGGTCTCCTATTGCTACATCTCTAGTCATTTAGACAAAATAAATGTTGCCGTGTGGCTGACTCATTTATTTTCAAAGTAGGAGACACTGATCCCATAGCAAGGCTCTGTTATTAATAATAACTCAATTTCTATCAATCATTTGTAGTACCAGAATGGTGCAGGACAGGACATGTATTTGTATGAACTGCACATTCCTCAGGTATAAGGCAAAACATATGGTGCCTCCAAGCACATAAACAGCCCAATTATTATATTATTCAAAGAGAGTATTTAAAATAAACATGTAATAATAATTTAGAAAATGAAAACCTTTCTGAATTTTAAAAAAGATCCATGTTAATGAAAACTTAAAGACTCAAGTCCTAAAGGCCTATAAATCTTCATTTTAAATCTAGAATGTTGGATCATGAAGTAACCTTAGTAGTAACTTTATTTCACAGATGAAAAACTCAGACGTTACTGAAATTAAGTGATTCGGCCATACCAGTGTTTAGTTTCTTGACCACCATTATAGTGCTGTAGACATAAGGCAAAAAATCATAACAGAACAAAAAATACATATATTATAATAAATATAAAATTAATTTTTATATTTTTACATACACATACTCATTTTAAACTGGATGTATGTCACACACCTCTACTAAAGATATTCTAGACTTTAGGATTATTTATTAACATCTTATCATTAAATAAAATAAAAATTCTTAACCTGAGCCCAGCTCAAAGACTGTACTCATGAATCCCTAGAGTCTATGAATGCCTCAGATATTATGTGCATTTATCTGTATTGAAGTATATGTATTAGAACAAACTGTAATAGGGGTTTTGTAACTAGTTCGCAAAACCATAAACATATCAAGGACTTGCTTGGGAGGCAGTGTACATAGTAATAATGAGCATGGGTTTTGTAGCTGAACACACAAGGGTTCCTATTCTACCTCTCCTACTTATTGTCTGTGTGATCTATGTCAAATTTCTCAGTCACTGAGGTGGTGGGTTTAATGAGCAGTCAAATGGGTTTTTTAATAGGGTTGAACAGCAAAAACATATGTAAAGTCTTAACCCAGTCCTGAGAGGTAGCAAGTGCTCAACAAATGGTAGTCACAAATGGCAGGAGAGTCTAGTTTTCCATATACATGGAAATACATATATATATATATATATAGACAAAATTTTTGACTTATGTGGTTTCTTGAACAGATAAATGATTTAGGAAAAGAAGTTAATATAAAAATGGTTAATAGAGAAAAATCATTAATATAACCATTATAGGTTAAAAAGACACTGAATATACAAACACATATACCATTTTGGCTCCCCATTTTAACAAAACAGCCTATAAGATATTCTAAGGAATCTGAATATAGATATGTGCTAGCTGATAGCAAGGAATTGTTTTTATATTTGTTAAATTGATAATGATACTGGGGTTGTATTTTTTAAAGTCACTTAGACACATTTATAAGTATCTACAAGTTAAATGACATGATCTCTGTGATTGACAATTCTTCAAAAACAGGGAGATATTAAAGCAACAAGATTAGCAAAATATCGGTAACAGTTCCAGCTGGGCAATGGTACAGGAGATGAGTTTTATGCTTCTCCCTACTTTTGACATTTTCCACAACAAAAACCTTTTCAAAACTTTTAAAAATTATGCTTAAACATTTAATTCAAACCAGCTCTTCTCCATATTTATCCACTAAAGTCACTCATATCTCCAACTATTTTAGTTGAAAAACTTTTAATCATGGCACTAATATTAAGAGGTTGTCTTTTTAAAAACAGAGGATTTTACTATCTCAAAATTTTGACAGTCGTCCAGAATCCTGAAAACTCATGAACTCACCCCTACTCTGTCACTCGAGCTCTACAAGGTATAATGAAATCTTCTATGAAGCTTCCTAGGAAAACTGTCCACCTGCCAAGACTTAATAAGCAGTGTTTACATTCTCCTGGTCCACTTACCTCTACATCAGTAAGTTAGTAAATTGATTCTCTAGGTAGATTGTAGGATAACAGGGAAAAAAAAATCTGCTTTTAAAAGAGATGATCTAGGCTCTGCTATTAATTACCTGGATGCTTTGGATGAGACAGCCTCTCTGAACCAATAGTTTCAACTATACCTCACCAAAGAGTCTAATAATCTGTGTTCTAGTCCTAAAAATTCAGTTTCTTACTATATATGATATTGGTAGTATAATAATAGCTTTCCAAACTACTTCAAAATAAACTTAAACATAAAATCAATGTGAAAAAAAGATTCAAATTAAACTCTTTGCCACTCCAATAGACTTTGCATGGCACACTAAGATACTGAAGTGCACTATCTCCCTTTGGGTTTTCCACTTTCCTACTTCAGGCTGTGTTCCATCAATTTAGAGACCTAGTATTAATTAGCAAGTTGTCATTGATTGATTGATTGACTGACTGATTGATTTAGTGAGAGAAGGGAGGGAGAGAGAGAGGAAGAGAAACATCAATGCAAGAGAGAAACATCAATCAGTTGCTCGTACCCACCCAGACCGGGGACCTAACCCAAACATTAGGCATGTGCCCTGACCCAGAATCAAACTGGTGACCTTTTGCTTTGTGGGACTAAGCCCAACCAACTGAGCAACACCAGTCAGGGCAGTCGGGGCAGTTGTTATTTTTTTCAAACTAATTATCCATTGTGGTTTTCCTGCAAATGCTGTATTTTCAAATCACTGAGGTTCCAGAGCACAGATATATAACTTTCTCCTACTAAGTAGTACTGGCCCTTCTAAAAGGTACACAGGTTTACCCTACCCAAAAGGTTCTTCTTGATTAGAATGTATGAGAGGAGCATGGACATCTTTTAATTGGTAGGCAAAGGGAGGAATTCTGACTTCACCAACAGTTTATTGTTTTCCTTTTTGTTTGACAGCTGCTCATGCTGTGATTTTTCACCTACAGCAGTGGAGCTGGAGAGAATGAAATGCAATGTGGCATAGGTGTCCTGGAGTTTGCTCTCTGATGGCATCATGGGACATGGAGGTTCACTGCAAATTCTGTAAGGAGTCAAAGTTCTTGGCTTCTGATATTTTCATTAATAAGAAGCTAAACAAAAAAATCTTAAAAATTGTGCTTAAGCCTTAAATTCCAACCATCTCTTCAAATGTATCTGTCAAAAGCACTTGTATATCTCATTTTGCCTGTTTCAAAATTTGATATTTAATCCTTGTGATACAAACTCTAGGAATGTAAGGAATTCTTGGTGTTCTATCTGGTGCCCAAAAGTAGCTTAAGAATTCTTCCAGGAAGATTACTAAATTGTTTGCCTTGCCATTTTCTAGAGCTTTGTTTAAAGTCAATGATTCCCAGATAGAAGTTATTCAACTACTCATGAAAGCTACCCATTCACCCAGCTCTGACAGCTCTAGAGAAATCTTCAGATGGCATCATTTTGCAGGTAGTAGTTTGGGCTAGAGTAGTGTTCCAAAGTGGAACCAACTGGTTCCCAGATGGGGAAGAAAATGTTCTGAAGTCCCAAATTTAATAAACATATCCAGTCAATATTCACTCATGCATATTCACATCCATAGCACATAGTAGCATATTAAATATTCTACAAATTCATTCATTTTTTAAAAGTTTGAATTTTTGTTAAAATAGAATTTTCCAAACTTGGTTAAATGATCTTGTATCCAACATATCTGTTAATATTCCCTAAATTGCTGGTCTCTGATTCCAGTTCTATTTACATGCTACAACACTCTCACTGTTATTTATTTCCTGTACCTGACTGATCTCATACAAGCTGGCATCAATACTCTCCAGCCCCCAGTGTTCCCTGAGGTATTTGCCTTAATTCATTGGATATTCAATACTATATTCTTACAGAAACCTTATAAAGTGCAAATCAAAATTTAGCACAACATCTAAGACTATATTACAAGTGAGAACATTTGCAAAATAGTCAAAATAAGTTTCTAGGGCTTGAAAATATATTAAAATTTCACAAAGACTAGTTAAAGAGATGTATTTATATGACAAAACTATAAATTTTAAAAAATAGTGTTATTTTCTAGTACCAAGAGCAACCAAAACAAGATGCCTAAATACTGCCTACTGAAGAGTCCTGCATAAATTTTTAAACTACTGTTAAAATTGTAATTATATACCAATATACCACTAAGTAGTGCTACTTCTCACTAACATACTAATTTATTGATTTTTGTGTAAACAGTTACTTCTTATAATGCTTAAAAGTAAGTTAGTTTTTAGGTGTGTAGACAGTCCTTTCATACTCTGATTCACATTGTTTATTCTCCATGAACCACCATTTTTAATAAGAGTAAAAAATTATTTTTTTGTTCAGTAGGTCAAGGGCTGGAAATCTAATTTATTCATATTGTGTGCCTAGAAAAATTTCTGGCAAAAAAAATAGGCATTTGATAAATGTTAATTGAGTCCAATTATCTCAAATCCTCAATGTGTAGTAGGAACTAATAAAATATTACTGCAAAAATGTCATTTTAAATTTACATTTATTTAAAATTACAAATTATTTAAATATTGATCAGATTGAGAAGCTGCTGAAATTTCCACTTAAAAACCCCAGCTGTATACAACAAATATATTTACCCTATCACTAAATGTCTATTAAATAGTGTTTTAGAACTTCAGGCATAGATGAATCAATGACTATTAGAATGTAGTGGCAAAGTGACAGTCATAAAAATTGTTTCAAATTTTCAAGCAAAATTATTAGCATTATTAGTCTGTTAAATTTCTGGGCACTGACATGCAACTACATTTATTCCCTTGAAAGTAATTTGACAACCCAAGACCTGCCTCTTATTCTTCTCTTTTATCAGAAGTTGCAAAAGATGACTCTGATGACTGCAAGACAAGCACCTTGACTAGGAACTGAGTCTCTGAAATGGCTCTGGTAGAAAAAAATTAAGGTAGACAAGGGGTCATGTGAAATTTTTTCTGGTGTAACAACTGAAATAAAGGAAATTTTCAACATGCATATTGAAAAGTTAACCTAGTTCTATTATTTAACCATGAAAACCTAAAATGATGAAAAACAGTATCCCAAAAAGAAAGTTTTCAAGAGGGAAAAGCCAGAATTATAAGACTGGGAAATTCATTGAAGACTAAGCAAGGAAAAATATTCTACACTCTAGCAAAGGAATATCAGTGTCTACATGAGCCTTGTTAGTGATCCAGTTTTCTTTTTTTTTTTCTTTCCATTATCTATGTGTAAAAGAACATAAAATAAAAATATAAATATTACATAATGTAGGTGCTGACAAATTTAATTTCCATCACTATTCATCAGAAGAAATTTTAGCAAATTATATACATTCCTACCAAATTTTTAACACTATTAAATAGTGGTTAGTTTTAAAATGTTTGTGTCTACATTCTGAAAAATTAAAAATTATAACTTTAATAATCAGGAAATTATAATGTTTTTGTTTTTAAAAAAGTTACTTGTTAGTAACAGGCTAAAATAAAAATTTTTTAAATTAAATTATTAAAAATTACATACAATTTTGTCATTACATGAATCTATATTTTATATTAAAATTGTGCCTGATTTGTTTTTGTTTTTTAATTTTTTTTTATTTTAATCATTGTTCAAGTACAGTTTTCTCCCCCCTACTCCCATTCCAGCCCACCCACCCAACCCTCCCCACTTCCCCCCATTATCCCCCACCCCTAGTTTTTGTCCATGTGTCCTCCAAATTTGTTCCTGTAATCCCTACCCATTCCCCCCTGAAATTCCCTCTTCTCTCCCCTCTGGCCACTGTCAGACTATCCCCTATTTCAGTGTCTTTGGTTATATTTTGCTAGTTTTTGTTTTGTTTTGTTTTGTTGTTTAGATTCCTATTAAAGGTGATATCATGTGGTATTTGTCTTTCACTGCCTGGCTTGTTTCACTTAGCATAATGCTTTCCATCTCCATCCATGCTGTTCCAAAGGGTATGAGCTCCTTCTTTCTTTCTGCTGCACAGAATTCCATTGTGTAAATGTACCATAGTTTTTTGATCCATTCATTTACTGATGGGCATCTAGGTTGCTTCCAGCACCTAGCTATTGTAAATTGTGCTGCTATGAACATCGGGGTGCAAAGGTTCTTTTGTATTGGTGTTTTAGTGTTCTTAGGATAGAGTCCCAGCAATGGAATTGCTGGGTCAAAAGGCAGATTTGTTTTTTTACAAGTGAAATAAGTATAGTAATTTGGTGCTATCACATCCTTTATTTTTTGCCTACTTGGAATAAATCTCAATGTTTTAGGTTGGGGTTTCAGATTATAAGTAGAATGTTACAATAAATTCGCCCATAAATTTATTTTTAATTCTCATATTTCAAATATTAGTTTTGCTAAGGGCTATCACAGAAATAGATTTTAATGCAAAGTTAACACAACGGAATAAGGCATACCCAAGAAATAATAGCAAAATTCAAACATTTCTGTCAATTATAAGCACAAGCACATTTTACTCAACTAATAACTACTTATTGAATACCAATTAGTGCAGGGCTTTGTGGCAGAAACAAGTATAAAACATGTACTAAAGTCATTACAAATAGCGAGTAGTACTCGATATGCCCTTTAGAAAATTCCCTTCATGGCAAGCAAGTGTGTCTAAAACATTTGAAGACCAACAAGAAAAACCATGGGGCATTTTATTTTGAAAAATTTTAAGAAGCAATTTTCTAAGAACAAAAGGACTGCAGTTGCATTAACAAATTTATAAAGATAGTACTGTACTGTCCTCATTTTTTCATGGTAGTTGAAGTCTTTTTTCCACAATGGCCTATTGTGCACATTACAAAGTCTTCAGGGTCTTCAGAATTAAAGTGACAGACTTTTTTTTTTAAGCCCACTTGAGAATGGATCATTCTTCTTCTCTTAATATAATATGCCTTTACAGACTTCTCCAATAACTCTAGTCATCTTGACAAAAGAAAATCACCAAGACAATACAATGATTTTACAAAGAGAAAGAATGACAGTTTCCCTTCTACTTTTCAAAAATGTTTTATAATATGATTTGAGATTGGCTTTATTCAAAAGGCTGAAAGGGGAATCAATTCTTAGAAGTGACACTCTCTACAATAACGAATACTACACTTCTGAACAACATATCCACTCCCACACATTCACAATGTTATTGCCATTAGAATTTTTTCCAGAATGATTTTTCTGATGGGGAAAATATGGCTTTGTTTAGAATAAGCTGACAATATTAGTAAAACAAGTAATAAAATATAAAAGGTTGAGGATTTTGTTTATATCATCATTTCTGCAAGTCTGATAAAGGTCCCTATTTTTTCTTGCCTTCACTAATAAGACCAGTGTTCTGCCCATCAACAGTTCATTTATCCAAAAGTTAACTGTGCCCCTACTAAGCACCAAGTGTTGTGCATGATTACTAGGTGCTTGTTACAGTAGTAGCCAAAATAGATAAAGTCCCTGACCTCATAATGGAGGCAGATTGAGACAATTCCATTAATAAATGTGTAATAACATATTATGAGTACAAGGAACCATACTGAATATCAAGAGAAAAAAACAGTTAAGACCTGGATGAAACTCCTCCAGGTAGGCTGGAACTGAATAATGACAAGATAAAAAAACAAAAGAGAACACAATCTTTTCATAGAGTTAGGAGAGGGGCTTCCAGAAAACATGGCTTATATGAAAGTCTTGGGTTTTGTCTTCCCAAACCTACACAAAGCAGTGGGCTCAAGTGTAAGAAGAAGAAGCAGATAGCACCCATGGAGGCTGGAGTGATAGCCAAAGGACAGGCAGACAACAAATGGGGCCTCTTGGTCACATGAGGGAATTTTCATTTTCCTCTAAGCAGAATGGAAATTTACTAAAGGATCTGAAGCAGAGAGGTGATGTGACATCATTATGTTTTATATATATGATTTTGTCTACTGCCCAAAAAATACATTGTAAAAAATGTCCTTAGAGTAGAAGTCTCCAGCTGGTTTCCAAGAATGTCCTTAGAATGACCTCTGTCATCTGCCATTACTTCCACCTGCACAATGTCCAGCCACAGGACATACATGGCCAATCTGAAACCAACTTCTGCACAGCGCCTGCCTATGCCATGCCTCCCCCTTCTTCACTAGTTAAAGATCTCAGCCTGTTAAAGGAGACCCACTGGACTCAAAGTTCAATTCCTCCATGAAAAATTTTCACTGTTCTTTAAACCCTATAGCATTTGGCATAAAAAATCTGGAGCAGCAAAAACGTAGTCTTGAATAAGGAACTGACTTTGACTCCTAACTGCTAAGTTATTTGTCTCCTGAGATTACTCGACATACAGCTTCCAAACCCTCAGGTTCACACGCCCAAACCACAGTCTGAAAACTACCAATAAAGGGTGCTTTTCTTCTACATTTTTAATAAAATGCAGAACTTGATTTAAAAGACAATTCTCAAGTACATTTTTATGCTGCTGCTATAAGATATACTTGTATCCATGCACACATACTAACAAAAATTATAGTTAGCTAATTTTTCAGTTTCCAGGCTTGATAATCTCCCTCTAATTATGGCAAAAAAAAAAGGGCATAGATATGTCTGAGGGAATAGGTTTGACTTAATTCAATAAACCAATGATTTTCAACCTTTTTCACCTCCCCGCACATATAAACTAATTACTAAAATTTTGCAGCATATCAAAATATATACTTTTCCCCAATCTAACAGCAAACCAGGTATAATTTTGATTCATTCACACTGAATGGCTATTGTTGTGTTTGCTGTTTTCATTTTTATATTTGACAATCTAAGGGCAAAGAGGTCAGTGCTCCTCACTAAATAGTCAGGTACTGCAGGTTTTAAAAATTCTTGTGGCACACTGGTTGAAATTGTTGAAATAGACTTTAAGAATAACATGGAGGTAAGTTGGAATTTCAGAGAGCCAAATAATACCTATTTCTTAGTTATGTTTCCCCCTAAAGCTTCCTTAGAACTGGGTCATAGTTTTATCTAGAAAGAATGACCAGGTTGACTTAGATCCAAAGTTTCTACATTCCACATTTACTTACTGTTTGTGCTGTAACTACTCCCAAAAGGTATTATGGCCTCCTTTAAATGGGAGCTTGCAGTGATTGGCACCTGCAATGGCTAGAGGCTGGCTCCTCCCTGAAGTACCCCATAAAGAGAAGCAAACTGATCTAATTCAATCAAAACTGTGGTTCTGCTGCAGTCCAACCAGCTAAGATAGACAGATCATGATCTACCCCACACACAATTGGGGGCTCTAAAAAAATCATTCTGTCTGAAAAATAAAGTCCAATAAACATGTAAAACATGGGATTTTTAAAAGTTAACTTTGACACCATTTGACTTGTACATTATCTTAAAAATAATTTTAGTGCAGTCATTTTATGAAGAAAATATAACCCATGTTGGTTCAATTAATGATATTCTGACTAAATGAAACATGAAGTGAGCTAACATATTACTCTAATGTCCCTGGGGGCAACTCTTTATTACTCACCTTGATCTCTGTCATGCCATGTTCTACTTCCAGCAGCTGGTGAGTTTGGAGAGGGATAAAAGTCTCCTGTAGGACTGGGTTCCATATTTTCGTCTATGGATATAGTTTTGGGTCTTTTGCTGTTAAAACATGACAGTAGTTATGTTAATGGAATTTCTAAGAATTTGTGTAGCATTTCAAAGCATATACTTTGAGGAGATTCTTACTGTGGAAATTTCCATAAACACAAAATCTCAGACTACGTTTGAAATAATGGTGAGTATTCAAGACATAAATAGGGTTAATGCTATTTCCAATTGTAGATATTATTTATGACGCTAAATTATACCACTATCTGTCTCATAAACATGATGTTTATTACATTTATGTTTGAAATGTACTTCCAAAGAAATTTCAGATGTAAAAAGTGAATTCTTAATGAGATATAGGTACTAATTTTAAAATTGTTATTAAGATTGTACCTGATTTTTAAAATTATTATCAATATCAATAATGTTCATTTGCATTACACTTGATATTAACAATATAATCCTATCACAGTAATTCAAAGATAAACAAATGGAGCACAGCAGAACTTGAGCTGTGTGGAGTGGCACTGGTCTAGTATGGAATCTAGGCCACTTACTACTTCTTAGTAGTAGGCTTATTAACCTTTCTAAACTTAGTTTAATCATCTATAAAATGGAAATAATAAAACCTAGTTCAAAGGGAAGTGATTGAGAGGATTAAATGAGTTAGAAAATGTAAAGCTCTTAGTTAAGTGGATGGTATTTAGAAGATATTTACTAAATAGTAATTATTAGTAGTAACCATATAATTAATAATATTAAAATTGTTATAGTATGTTACCAATTATAAACTATTTCATATATTCTTCTTTATCTTTTCTGAAGAAATCAGGTTATTGATATCCCTTATTCTTAAGATTAACCATGAAAAAGCAAGCCACTGCCAAATTCAAACTGCACAGTATATTGTACTTTTAATATGATATATTTTAATATAGAAAATGTGGCTCATCTCAATTATTAGGAAAAGTGAGCATTTGAAGCAGAGGTTAAAAAGCCATTTTGTAGCACACGCCATATAGCTTGATATATATCCCCACCAACACCCTATTAAATAGTTAATTGACTATAAAAATGGATATTTTTCCCTAAGTTAAAAGAAGTCCCTATTTACATCTCTGCAGGTAAAAACCTAAAAAGATGTCTTCTGAATTAACTTAATGAAGTGAAAAAACATAATGCCAAAGAATTTCAGAGGTCCTACACATAAATCAATCCTCCCTCTTCTTAGATGTGGGGACACAAATTTAGAGCAATTCGGTGAGTTGCCCAGGGCATGTTGGTGGAAGCTGTTTGACACAAAGTAAGTTCTGCTCTTTCTAACTGTCCTGTTTTCAAAACCTGGAAGCGTGTGTATGTCTGGGTATTTTCACAGATGTGCCTGTGATTAATATTTGACTCACAACTCACACAGTATTAACATGATGTAGAAGGTGGCAATTTCTATCCATAGTGAGAGTGAATAATAGTTCTTTAGTTCCTTCTGACGGTATTTGAGTTAGAAGGTAGATATTTTTAAAACCCTGCTTTAATCTAATTCTCCCATCTCTGAGTCAGAAGTAAATATGGAAAACTTGAAATGATAGAGAAAAGATTTTCATAAGGAAATAATAGAGAAATTTCTAACCATTTTTATTCAGAATGACATAATGTCTGATACTGAATAACCATGAGAAAGGCTCTATGTTGACAAAATACTATCCATCAGACAAAATTAGAAATTACTATTCACATTTTAAATTAAAAAAAACTAAAGCATTTTTAAAATCTCACCATGTCACTACTATTTTAGTGATAATAAGCCCAATTATCTTGCTACACAATCTAACTGTATAAAAATACAGTTTGACCATAAATGATATAAAATTAAACTTAGCTAATAAACATACAAATGTTCATAGCCCCATAATTAACTGAAATGCAATTAACTTGCATTACAAAAATAGCATAGGAAAATAGTCATTTTTTATTTTTTAAGTTAATATTATTATTATTATTAATATTATTTAAATAATATTTAAAATGTTAATAAAAATAAAACATATGTTTTTTTCTGGAATTCCTGTATACCATCATATTTGATCATGGGTATATTTAACACTCTAGAAATGAAATGGGTCTTCATATATTGAAGATTTAACTAAAAAAAATAATAAAGCTATACTATTTATTCACTTTACCTTCTCATTAACTCAGTCCTCTTGAAATCCTATGTACAGTGACTTTCCAAGCTATGTATCCCTCAATTAAATAGGAAACCTCTTTTTTAACTTATGTGGGAATGAAATTTACAATAAGGTCAAGAGAGAAAAATGAGAATGTCAACAAAGAACTAACAAGCAGAGTAATCTCACTGTAGCTCTTCTACAAAAAAGAGTGGTTAAACCAAATCTCAGAGCAGGTAATATTTTCATTGGTATCTGAGAGTTCACTAAACTATTCAAAGAATATCGATTAATTGAGGAACATGGCAAACTTTGGACTACAATGAGGCCTTTTAACTTTTAAGTAAATGACACATTTTATTCTGTATGTTTCATTTTCCCCAGCTTGAGTGTGGTATTAGGGTAAATGTTTGTAGGATGGATCAATCATAAACCAGGTTCTTTGCCAAGGCAATGGCATTTTTAAAGTCACCAAAAGAATTAGTTAATTTGAAGAATTATAATATTTCACAGAACAGGACAGAAATCATATCAATACATTTTAATAGTTCTCTGGTCACTCCCCAAAAAGTTTAAAAAATGCTTTGAATAAAAGTTACATTTAATTTTTAAATGTAAAAATACATTTTGTGAGGAAAGATAAAAAATCTGTATGAAATCAGCAAAAACTCTTTAACTCTTTGCTTTGTTTCCCCTATTCTGTACCTCCCTACCTCCCTATTTGCATACAGATGGAGAACAAGAGCCCCTTCTCTTCCAGTTACCTGCTTGGTGGAGAAGACAGCGACCTCTGAAGATTGACCCCCGAGTTCATGTCATGATAGTATGGTTGGCTTGGGATTTCTCCAATTGGAAAGTTGACACCAGTTCCCTGGGTTATGGGTGCTGAGGATTAAAACAAAGGAAACATTGGGAATGACATTTACACTTGTCATCTTTATTCAAATGTAATAATCTAATATTTTCCATGCTTCTGGGCAAGGGTAAGGAGAACTGTCTTT
Organism: Phyllostomus discolor; assembly: GCF_004126475.2. NCBI lineage: Eukaryota > Metazoa > Chordata > Mammalia > Chiroptera > Phyllostomidae > Phyllostomus > Phyllostomus discolor. The sequence continues at coordinate 153,682,925 of NC_040905.2, read as the reverse complement.
ACTTTTAAGACTCTAATATCAACCATATGCTGGGGCAGGACTTGAAAACTTCCTCCTGATACCAAAGTTCAAGTCTGAAAATTCAAGGCACTCAGACTGTAACTATTGATTACCACTTCTCGTACTCCAACTCTCCAACTGTCCTCACTCACTCCTTTTTGTAGCTGTAACTATATCTGTCACCCCGTTCATCTACAGATGCATCAGAGAAAACAAAATACGCTCAGCACCAAGCAAGGTGCTTTGTACGGAGCTGACTCTCAAAAACCAAATCATCATTAAATATAGATCAATTTCATAAATAAATGACAAATATTGTTCTATAATAATATTAACATTAATATAATAACGGATTCAAAATCATGATATTTATGATAGAAACAATTCTTATATTATGACAGGTATATAAGTAAAATTTTAAAATATGAAAGAAAGCCAAGTTATTTTCTCTCAAAATAGATATTCAGGTTTCATATGAATATGAATATTGTAAGTGTAGCCTTTCTCAATAATTAGGTTTTGTTTTTCAAAAAATTTTGTGCTGCCCTGGATGGTGTGGCTCAGGTGGTTAGAGCAGAGTCCCACACACCAAAAGGGTGTGGGTTTGATCCTTGGTCCAGCACATACAGGCTGCAATCAATCAATGTTTCTTTCTCCCTCTCTCACCCACTCCCTCCCTCTAAAAGAAAAATAAGTCCTTAGATGAGGGGAAAATATTTTTGTGCTACAACCTTATAATTTATTTAAAATATACACATGGAGTTTCACGGTTTAAGATATATTTTGTAAATCAAGGAATCTTTTTGAATTACCTATATATTATGAACTGAGATTTTTGTATGTTGGTATTGGGTTTTGTACATCAGTTTAATTTAAAAAACTGTTTCTAGATGTCTTCAATAGATCTGTGTGGTTGCTGTGTTAGAATGAGTACAGTTTTACCAGATAACTTTTTAGTTTGAACTAACTCTACCACTTATAAGCTATGTGCCTCAGTTTCCTAAACTATAAAATAAGAATAATAATAGCTTAGCACCTGTGATTATTTTGAGGATGAAATGAGATCAAAAGTGATAAAAGCCCAGCATTTTGCCTGGTACATAACAAGTACTCCACAAATATAAGTTTCCTTCCTTTTTTGCTTTCCTCCACAAATTTCTTCCCTTGCAAACTAAAGTGGTCAACAAAGATGGAACAGTTCAAAAACATGCTCGAAACAGATGAAGGTATAAATGAACCTACTTGCTGAAAATCTGTTCATTCAACAAGTTACTGATTGTGTCCATTACTGTCAGGTGCTGCAAGGAATACAAAATAGTCTAAGATAGTCCTGGTCCTTAAAACATATTGGTCAATAAGGTGGGTAAACAAAGTGCTCATGAGAACATAAATACAAGCATAATGCAGATCATAATGAAGCCACTCAAATGAATGACATGATAAATAAATGCTGTAGGATTTCAAGGGAAGAAGACTCCAACACAAGCTTTAATAGTCCAAGAAGTTTGTGGAACAGCTAAAGCTAGCACTAGACCTTAGAGAATGTAAATATAAGGTTTTGAAGGGAGGTCATTTCAAATATGGTTTACGTCAGGAGCAAAGTCATGGGCAGAGATAATATGCAAGGTGGAAACCAGGCAGGTTGGTGTCAAAGGACAGTACTTAAGAATAGTTTTGAGTTCTGGCCAAGACGGAGGCAAAGGTAGAAACCCTTCACCTCCTTGCACAACTAAAAGGATGTTAACAACCAATTTAAAATCAACAAACAATTAAAATCGCCAGAAAATCAAATTGCATGGAACTCTGACAACCAAGGAATTAAAGAAAAATTCAACCAGAACCACCAGACTGGTAAGACAGACTGCGTAGGCCAACTCGGAAAAACCTCCAGAAGTGGCTGGGGGACAGGGCTGACTGCTGAGCTTGGCAGAGATGCACAGGAGAGACTGACTTAAGGGGAATATTGAAACTCAGAGCTGACTATGGGCTAAGGTTGGGGTTGCCCCTGTGAGAGATACTTCCAGTCTGACACGAGAGTCTGTTGGAAAGTGCGCTAGAGTCCAGCAGGTGAGCTGCAACGTTCCCTCTCACCGGCAGTGCAGCAAGGAGGGTTGCCCTTCCTGGGTGAATACCTAAGGCCTCTCCCCGTTACAACCTATCAGCTGCCCCAAGACAAAGAAATATGGCCCAAATGAAAAAACACAGCAAAACCTCAGAACTAACTGATAAGGAGATTGCCAACCTATCTGATGGAGAATTTAAAGCCCTGGTAATCAAAATACTCACAGAACTGATTGAGCTTGGTCGAAAAATGAAAGAACAAATGAAAGATACCCAAAATGAAATAAAGCAAATTATTCAGGGAACCAACAGTGACAAGAAGGAAACCAGGATTCAAAGCAACAATTTAGAACAAAAGGAAGAAATAAACATCCAACTTGATCAGAACAAAAAAACAAGAATCCCAAAAAATGAAGAGAGGCTGAGGATTCTCTGGGACAACCTGAAACATTCCAGTATTCTAATTATCGGGGTGCCAGAAGAAGAAGAACAAGAGCAAGAAATTGAAACCTTATTTAAACAAATAATGAAGGAAAACTTCCCCAGTCTGGCAAAGGAAATACACTTCCAGGAAGTCCAGGAAGCCCAGAGAGTTCCAAAGAAGTCAGACCCAAAGAGGAACACACCAAGGCACATCATCATTAAGTTAGCCAAGATTAAATATAAAGAGAGAATCCTAAAAGCAGCAAGAGGAAAGGAGACAGTTACCTACAAATGAGTTCCCAGAGGGCTACCAGCTGATTTCTCAAAAGAAACCTTACAGGCAAGAAGGGGCTGGAAAGAAGTATTTGAAGTAAGGAAAGGCAAGGACCTACATTCAAGAGTACCCTACCCAGAAAAGCTTTCATTTAGAATGGAAGGTCAGATAAAGTGCTTCCCAGATAAGATCAAGTGAAAGGAGTTCATCATCACCAAGCCCTTGTTATATGAAATGTTAAAGGGACTTTCCTAAGAAAAAGAAGATAAAAAATATGAACAACAAAACAACAAGAAACTCACAACTATCAACAAATGAACCTAAAAGAAAAGAAAAACAATGAAAACAAAAATTAAGCAAACGACCAGAACAGGAACAGAACCAGAGAAATGGACATCACACAGAAGGATGAATGTGGGGAGGGGAAAGGGAGTAATAGGAAGGGAAAGGTGCAGGGAAGAAGAAGCACAATTAGTAGGCATAAAATAGATGGGGAGAGATAAAAAATGGTACAGGAAATAGAGGACTCAAACTCATATGTACACCCACTGACGTGAACTAAGAGTGGGGGTAATGCTGGAAGGCTGGGGGGCAGGGTGGATGGGGGATAAAGGGGAAAAAATTGGGAAAACTGTAATAGCATAATCAATAAAAATACTTAAAAATATATAATGCAAAGCTTTCTACCCTTTAATACCTGCCCTAGCTCACAAATTAGAAGGTATGAGAAAAATATAAGCCAGATTCCACTCAATAAAAATTTCTTTATTACAGTTTTATAAAAAAAGAATAGTTTTTATTTTCTCACTTGATTTTATTGGGCCTTCAAAGGCCCTAATGAGAAAAAGGGTGTCCTGTGCTGTGGTAACAAAGTTCTAGAGCCCCTGAGCCTCACTCAAAGAACACATAGTCTACTTAGTCCTCCTGCCTCTCTTCACTGCTGAAGGTGAATAGAAAATTCAAAAGGAACCACAGATTTTCAAGGAACTTTTTTTACTCAGAATTTTTTATAAACATTTGAAATGTGTTCATTACCAGTTGATCTGTACTGTAATATCAGGTAGGCCAAGATTAACTTAAAATGTTTTTAAGAAAGTATGACTATGAGGCACACGTTTTAGTGTAGAGCAATATCAAAAAATATATAATAAACATCTTTCTTTTCCTACTAAAAATTAAGTAAGTCACTATATACAAGATTGGTCTCAGCTCTAAAATTCTCAAGCTTCTGCTTTCTGTTAGATTGTTCATATTATATATAATTCATGTTAGCCTCATTTTACACAGAACATTTTATATTCAGTGTACAACTGTGCCTAATGGCTTAAATCCTTTGGAAAACCAAAATGCAGCTGCTTGTTGTGGCTTGAGGTACACCGGAGGTTAAAAAATGCAAGGTAAGAAATCCCACAGTAACCACATGCTCTAAAGTTTATTATTAGAAACTTGTTCTATGTGACATTGGAAAGCAGGCATGTGATAGAGGGAGGCATTTGCGGGGCTCAGTGAAAGCAAGCAATCTGTCTGGTTCCTATAACAGTAATGGATACAATTCAAATAACTAAGTTACTAACAGGAAACTTATAGGTTACATCTTATACAAATTATTGAAATTTATTAAGTTCATGCAATTTTTAGGCAAACATCTATAGTTTCTATGGAACACATAATGCTTGACAGCACAGATCACTTGACCATAAACATACTAGGTATAATTTATAGTAAAATAATAATAGAATTTTTTCTAAATTTTGTTCCAGAGGATTATTCTAGAATATCAAATTAGTAATAAAAATAATCTGTCTACAAATTTATATACAAGCACTGTAAAATTTTAGTGTGCATTCTAACACCAAATGGGAGTTGACAGGGAAAAAAGTAGATTAATAATAAACATGACCAGATTTTAAAACAGCACACCCACAAAATTTATTTCATGACAAAGTGTATAAGAACAGCAAGTCCCAGACAGATATCCCTGTTTGAAAGCCTCTGAGAGAGCTGACTGTTAGAAGCACCGACCGAGTTAGCACCTATCCCAGGGAGGCAAGAAGCCCGAAAGCTGCAAATCCTGGTTAAGAGGCTGCCAACAGCCTCTTAGAAACCAAGCTCCAAAGAATCTCAGATTGTAAGGGTTAGAGGTCAGCCCTTAATCTTTCTTATTGTTCTCTTCACTCCAAAAGCTGATCTTAAATCAACTTTTAAGATGGAGATAATATCATTCAACAGAAAGATCACTATCCCTAAAACTGAATAGCTTCATTAGCTAAAGTCAACATACACATTAGTGGGTTGTATGATAGTAAAACCCTCAAGCATAGAAACCATTAACATACCATAAACCCTCAAAAAGTCAGAATTTGTGATTTGTACTGAAGTTTATATTTACTTAGAAAACCCTTATTTCATAAACAATTAAGTTCAATTGTATGAATAAGATTATAATGTGGATACATTAAAACACTTAGGAGAATAAATTTCTCAAGCACTTCAGAGATACCTATTTGCACACAGAGTAGAAAATAAATGTTTGCAGAATAAATGAATGAATGAATATAGATAATTAATGTACCAATTACAAATCAGTAATGTTTATTGTAACAGGTAACAAAATCCTCTAAGAGATGACAGGATGAGTTATGAAAGAATGAATGAAGTATGTTAAATTTACCTCATTTCCAATTGTTATAGAAAAGTAATTTTTAATCTATGTTTTATGTTTCAAATTTTTCAAAATATCTCTCTGGGCTTTTAATGGTTCTTATATGGCCTTCCTTCTACAGCATCAAGCATAATGTTACCAATGATGAGGAACTAATAATATTTTCTGACCGATGACTCTACTGTGTTACTCATAAGAAAGATGAAAGTCTATCATGGAACTTAGAAAAGTACAAATTTAAGCAAATACTTTCATAATGTCTTATAACTGCAACAGCTTAGCTTCTCTAATAAAGAACAGTGTGGAGAAAACACACACACACAAATCTTCAAATATACCCTTCCTTACGTGATGCCAGAAAATAAAAGTAAGTCAGGCATGTTCCTTTCCAAATTTAAAATATATATATAAATTTTAAAAATAAAAAACTTTCATATGTCAAAGACCTTCACCATATACTGACCAGAGAAAATACTACAGTGACACATCGGTCAATGGAGTAAGCCATCAGAATCCTCTCCCCAGCAAACACGCACCCTGGGACTGCAGGGTGCCCCAGGTATATAACCTATGACAGAAGTCTTTTGGGCATACATTTACCTTCTGGGAAATTGTGTCAGAAAACATAAGTTGCTTACGATCTTTAAGGCTCATGTGTAGAACTCTGAGATACATGCTATTTGCATTGACCACTTTAGAAATCTGAACTCTTTGAGAATCTATGGTTCAAAAGACATAGTCCATAATCTACTAGCTTGGAGATTCCTTCACTGTATACAACTCTACCTATTCTTGCCCTCAGTAACTCATTCCCAGTTTGTTCTTGTGGATCACCATAAATCTTATTCATGGCCTCTGAATTTGACCCAATTGAAAAACCCAATTTAAACAAGAACCACAGTGCCACTACCTTATCTGAATAACATCATTCCAAATTGTAAGGCTATCAAAATGTCAAGTGAAAAAACACCCTTCAAAGTTACATGAAAAAGCTAAATCAGAGAAGAGAGCAGGAAGAAACAAGGCACCTCCTTTAATGTAATCAGTGCATTAAGACCTGCATCTTAGATATATATTTGCACACACTAGTAATAAGTAAAAGAGTTGATCAAGGAAACTTTCCCCTTGCTTAGGTAGCTGGCCAGGTGAATTTAACCAAGAAACATCTCATCAGCCTGCCAAGAATGGTGTCTCAGGTGAGGTAGTCAGTTAAAACAATTGGATATTGTTTTGAATTACAATGCTTTCTATCTATATCCAACTGCAATCTGCAAAGTTAATTTCTGCATCCCTCTACACTCTGCATGTTAGCGTGTATATCCTGTACATCTCTAAGCCCCCACCAAAATGTTAGTAAAATGAAAAAAACACTTATCTACAGGAAACTTATGTGGGTTATTATAACAATACAGAGCACATTTAATTAATCGCACTTCCTTTGATATAAATGACCATCTATGGTCACAGAGAGAACAGTAAGTTAAATGAATACCATTAACATAGCAATCAGAACAACTCTAAAATTATTTTTGTACAAGAAGTTTTAATGATTTAAAGAAAAATATTTTAGAAAAGTCAGGCAAAATATATTCAATACTGATTTCATCCAAAGGTCTGAGAATTTAAAACTCTGTTTCTCCTAATATATGGTTACCCTTCATACTGTATTTAAGGTTCAAAATGTAAAATATTTTAAATCTCACTGCAAAATTAAATAATCAGAAAACAATTTACTTACTTCTGGATACTCTCACAAGCTCTGATACATTGAAGACTCCAGATTTTACAAAACTATCTTCAAGGTATCCTGAAAATAAACACCAAGGGGGAAAAGATCAACATAAGCAGGAAGTAAATAATGATTAAACACTAGAATTTGTTCAAGTGTTTTTAAACCAAAGGTTAGAACAAAAAAAAAGTAAGCTTACAACAAAAACAAGTAAAACTCTTGTGAATGCAAACTGGGTCTGTCTAAATTAAAGTAAAAAGTTTAGATGTTAAATAATCTTCTAAAACAATGTTTTAAAACCTTCTAAAGGTACAGGGCAATCGGTATGATTATTTTTGCTACAGCCCACCCCTAGAGAAGGAAAGTTCATAAATGCAGTTCAGCTTGGTAGCAGCTGGTAGACTAAAGTCCAACCATTTGAAAAAAAATGAGAGAGAAAGAGAGAGAGAGGAAAACCACAACCACAATTAGCACCTTGTTGGAATTACTTCAAAGATCTCTTGAAACCACTGTTCTTTCACAAATCCTTCCCTGATTAAAGAAAAGTGAGCTGCTGTTACCAGCACCCCCACCCTTGTTCCAGGGTCATGAATCACACAAAAGCATAACTTGTACACATTCTTTGCATCAACCTATTTTCCTGTAATATACCTCACACAATTGCCTTGCTTTCTCACTCTTGCTACTACTCCCCTGGACTTCCTTCATTTCAAGAACTGACACTTTTTCTAGCACACAGCAATGATTCCAGACCTCCAAGAAATGCCATGCGACCCTTCCATGACTTTCACATACAGGGACCACTGTGGCTGTAGCCAACAAACAGTTCAGGCACCTGAGTAAATCAGACCTGTGTGGTAGCTGGTCTAGCTGTAAGCCAGAACTAGAGCTGGAGGCTCCCACAAACACCCGTCATGTTCCAAGTTTCTCATTTAAGTGAAGGAGGTGTAATGAGGGTGAGGAGGAAGAGAACACCTTAGGAACAAGGAATATGGTTACTTACTGCTATCCTAAGGAGAGATTTAAAAGGGTCTGAAAATCCTCAGAATTAAAATACTTCCAAGAAACAGCTCTAGATTCCAGGAACTGGCAATATGATTGGATTCTACTTAAAGATTCAAGGCGGACCAAGGGATGAGATTCATTGCAGGGGTCTGAGGCATTCACTGGTGGTTTAGCAATATGAAGCACTCAAGTCAAAGAGCTGGGATTTGCTACCCAGCCACCAAGTACCAGTGTGGAATCTTAAACATGTTATTAGACTCTTTGGGCCTCAGAGCCCCTCATTTATAAATTAGACATAATAAAATCACCTACACCACTGAGTTGTAATAAATAATAAGTGAGATAAAAATATAAAGCCCACAGAGGCCCTGATCACGTGTTACCACTAAGTGCAAACGGGCAGCAGGAGCCAACAATTGCCCACACACTGAATTATACACCCTGGGTTCTAGGCATGCTCGAATCATTTGTAAATCTGCATTTAAAAATTTTACCAGAACCAAAGTTATCACACCGTTTTTTAACCATACACAGCGTGAAAAGACAGAAAATCATTTAATTGTAATATACAAGAGGGGACCCAAAAAACCCAAAATTTATTTATAAAAAATTGTGTATTTATTCTTACATGTTTAAACTTCAGTCCCTTCAATGTACTGTCCATCTGAGGCAATACACTTATCAAGATGTTTTTGCACTGCTCAAAACAGTTTTTGAATTCATCAATTTTGATGCCTTTTAGTGCTTCTGTCGTTTTTGTTGTTGTTGTTTCACCTCTTCCACATTGGCAAAACATTTCCCTTTAGGACTTTTTTCATCCAGGGAAACAAACAAAAAAATAGTTGCTTGGGGTAAAATAGCGTGAATAGAGAGGGTGGGGCATGGGGATCATGCCATTTTTGGTCAAAAACTGTTGAACACTCAGGTGGTGTGGGCAGGTGTGCTTGTAAATCCCCCATCATGAAATGGGCAAACTCACTGAGAGTCTTCAAAAAAATTCAGTGAAGGCCAACACTGCCTCTCACAACACCACTAGCTGGTACACTGATACCAATCGGTTCTTAGACACTCACCTAATGGGAGAAGCCTGTACTATAAGGGGCCTACCCTCCAGAAGACAACTGCAGTTTTTTTTGGTGGGGGGGGGGTCCATCCTCGTATGCTTTCCTCTTGTGGACTGAGGAGTCATCTGTGTCTGAACACTGTTTTATACCCACACATCTACCTTCTTTAGAAAAAAAATGAAAGAAAGAGAGAGAAGAAATTATGAGAACCCACCTGGTGATAAAACTTAGGCCTCATATTAAGTCATTACTGCGAAAAAATACATAATTTTAAGAGGATGATAACCAAATGTCCCCATTTGATGTAATTCTATTTTGAGAAACTCCTACATGTTGAGCAATTAATTTTTCACCAGGTTGAATTCATTTCAGTGATTATTGAGCAACTTGAAGTCAGCTAACAGGGTATTAAAAGACATGAAAACAAAAAAAACACATTGATTCCCTTTGTAAGGCTAGTGATAAAGATATTTCTAATTTTCTGAACCACCATCGTTTTCTACAAGGATTTTTGTTGCTTTAAAGTATACATTATACTTTCATATATGGTAAACACAAAGTTTACATATGGTAAATATACTAAATTTGGGCTTATTTACATATCATATTAGACCTCATTTATCATGACCACAGCTCACGTACTTAACCCATCAGACAAGGTTACTCGTCCTCACCTGTACTCTGTACATGCCTGCCCTCCTCTCTTTCTCAGGCAGCTCCCTTCTGGTCAGAAGGCCCTCTTTCTGCACACTCAACTCTCAGTCTTCAGTGTCCAGTTCAACCGTCCACTCCACAGTCTGCACCTCCACTCCCAACCCCTGTGCCAGCTATAACCAATTTATTTCATCTATATTCACATAGTACATAATTTGTACTTACTTTACATCACTTTGGACATTCAAGTTTTCCAAGATAACTGTTTTCAAGTCTTGTATTTCTTACTAGATTATCAGCTCCTTTATTTGAAGGAGTGGCTCAATTCTTGTTCATCTCTGTATCTCCCAAACAACTAACTCAGCATCTCTACATATATAACTACTAACTAAATGCTTACAGAACAAAATTTTAAAATACAATTTACTGACACAATCACAAAGGAGCATATTAGCAATTTTATAACAGTGGAGACTTAGATGGCTCAAGGTTGAAGCATATCTATATTGAGCCTTGTTATACTCCAGAACTCATTTGCTGGAGGTTTTGTTTAGGCTTTTGGGTAGAATGGAAAAGAGCAGTGATTACATTCAGGTTGTATCTCTAACTTTTTTGTGTACTAATGTGTAACTTTAGGCATTTAGTACAAAATATATACCAAGGAACTAGAAGTGTTTAAAGAGTAAGAGTTCAAAAACATCTATAAAAATTGATGAATGAACAAATAAATGGTGAACATTTCATTGTATTTATATAAATTACATCTTGTCAAATACATAATAACATTTCAATATGTATGTATCATCTGAAGCTTATTTCCTTATTTCTCCAATGAGCAGTTCGGGCTCCATTTGCTTCTCAGTCATGCCCATTATGATGGAGTGGGCTGTTACCTGTTAGGGGCCTCATAACAGAATAGTGCTATCTCAAGCTAATCCTACTAGTGGGAAAGACAGTAAGGCAGTCACACACAGGCAGATACAATGACTATTCCATAGAAAAGGGAAGACAATTCCAAATGGAGCAGGGTATTTCTCCCTACCTGACCTCCAGCTCCCCAAGTTCTAAGGAATTTGAATCTACAAGAAAAACTGAGAGTTATTTTACTAAAACTATGAAAGGTATTAAAAATATGTCAGAGCTGGTTTGGCATCCACTAGACAAAAATGCGACCTGATAGTTCCCACTGAGCTCTGCTCCTGCATGGAGCATAGTGAGACTCCCAAGGATGAGTGGTAATGCCTACTGACAATGACCTTATAAGAGTGGGGGCGTTGTGGGAATCAGACAACTGGGCTTGGGAGAAGTGCCTGAAGCAGGGGGCTGCCACCTTTCATGCATGTGTGTATGTAGCACAGGCTTTACAATGGATAAGCATTACCCAAGATGAAGCAGAGTAAAGAAAAGAAATAGTGAATGACACAACACCTGGGTAGTTATTGAAGGTAATAGTGCTTGCTCACATGATACAAAAAAATAATACATAAGGATTCTGGCAAAACTGGGGGTGGGTGGGTCATGCAGGGGGTCAGGAGCCCTGTGATAATATAAAGAGTGAGACTCAGCAAAGTGCAGTTATTGTTGTAGCCTCCAAGCTGTGGGGGCCTTCCAGAAACATGACTTTCGTGTTACATAGACCCCTGTGAATCTAAATAGCTGATACAAAGGCCAAAGATCTTAAAGCAATTTGGAGACATTCATGAAGTAAATACCCTTTGTCTACCAAAGGAAATAAGAGCATCTTTGAGGCGGAGCAGCTGTTTAATGGTTACAGAGCAATATTACACAGCAGCTTAAGCCAGGAAGCCAAGAGCAACTCGGCATTTATGTGATGTTGTATTTACACCACATGTATGCTTTTTAAAAAGCAAAATTGAGTAGGAAATAAAGACCTCTGCAAACTGAAAACTCTCAAAGGCAATATCAAACTATATTATTTTACTTCTTTTTTCATTTTTCTTTAACAAAAGCAACAATAAATCACTACTCAGAAGTTAATATAGTGTTTAACCTCTTTAAAAACAATAACAGAAGGACACAATGGCATATCTAACTGTTAATATCTCAAATTATAATCAGCACCATTTGAATGTTAAACAACATTTACATAGAAAATCCAAAGGAAGACTGATAACACTCATTTTTATAGTCTACTGTGTTCTAGTCTTGAAATTAAAAATAAATAAGCCACAGAAAGCAGTTATTAAATTCATGAAAGCTGTCTTCAAGTATTTGAAGGACTGGGAATGTAGATGGTGGATTAGATTTATTTTGCATAGTTCCAGGAACTGTTTTTTTGGCCCAATAAGCAGATTTGTCATCCAATAAGAAAAGTCCCAGAAATGAATGGAAAACCTTACAAAGGTAATAATAACCAATGTATGCCAAGCTAATGTGCTAAGATCTTCAAAAGCATTAATTCATGTAATGCTCACAATTAACCTACAAGCTGTCATGTTACCATTTTACAGATGACAAAACCTGTGTCTACAGTGGGGATTTTCCAGCTATAAAGACCTCCATTAGATTGAACAATTATCACTTAGTAGGAAATTGTATGAAAGCATCTCCAAAGCTCATTGTAACCTTCAGATTCCACTTTTTTACATGACTGTTTCCTGTTACTTTCCTTGCATTGCTTTAGAGAAAGAACAGGACACTATATATCTCACAGGCATTTTCTAGCCCGACAATTCCAATTGTTTTTTTTTTTTTGGTAGTGATGTTGTAAGACATAGCTCTGTCTTCTGTTTCTCAACTGCTCTGAACCGTCCATTATAAATGATGACGTTGTGACTGGGAAACAGACACACTAATCATTGTAAAGATAACGATTCTCTGCACACAAGCTGAACCTCAGCCCATAACAAAGATTAACATTCTAGTGTTGACTTAGAATTAGGTATCCTTCAATATGAAATGTAAATCACTGGTGGAGATATAAGTAATCTGCTAGAGAGTCAGAAATTTTCTGACTCTAACACACAGTACTATATTAACATATTATCTGTGTTTCTTAGTATTTTTTACCAATCATTACATTTATTCATATATATTTGTATGTTTGTATGTGTGTATTTTTTTAAAATTGATATCAAATTTAAATAAATTTGTATCCTGCTTGTTACTAACTAATATTATCTATTTCCCTTTAAGCAGTTTATCAAAAGCATGATTTTAATGCTTATATAAATTTACATTGCATGGATGCATCATACTTTATTTGACCATTCTCTTATGGTTTGGCATTTTAGGTTATTCCCATTTTTAAAAAATATTATAAACAGCACTACCATTAACATCCTCACACACAAATCTTTGTCAGCAGTTCTCTTGATTTCCTTCAGCTGGAGTTCCCAAAAGTGGAATTACAGGGTCAAAGGACATACACTCTTTTAAAGCTCTTGGTAAAAACTGTCGAGCTGATTTTGATAAAGGTTTCTGCCTGGTACTATTCCCTCTGACAGATCGTGTGTGTGTCCATGTCACTACCCCGCTGCCAGAACTACATGTCACTCATGCTAGTAGTGATTTGTTTTTAACTGTGACAAGTTGATGGAGAAAATACATCATTAATGTACTAATTTTCATTTATTTAATTTTAACACAGTTGAATATTTTTCAGATACATATGCATTATTCATTTGAATGTAACATTCAAAAATAGGCAAAACAGGAATTGTGCTAGCAGGGATATTTTATTCCTAACATTGATGAGATTATTTCTAGAGGTTCACAGTCAATGATAATATTGGCTATTATTTGATGATTAATATTTTCCTTCATCATTTGATATATTTACTTATTCCTACTTTTCTCAGGTTTAAATATATTTTCTGATCAGAATGATTATTGAATGTTATTAAATGTTTTTTGGGAGGGCGTTAGTAGAAATTACCCATTTTCTTCCTCACAGCATTTATTGTCATTATATATTACAGAATTCTCAGATTAACTTATCTTTGCTTGTCTGTGGAAGGTAACTCTTCTAATTTATTGTTGAATTGGTTTGCTAACAGTTTCTTTCAACTTCTCTATATGTAGTTAAGATATTTTTTAGGAATTTTTCTATTTCATCTATCAAGTTTTCATACCAGAATTATATACATGTTTCATAAAATGGTTTGGATAAGTCATTAAATTTTGTGGAAAAAAAAACATTAAAGGTTCTTGAAAGTGTGGGGGAAAAAAATCACTGGTAAAATCATCTTCCCAGAATTTGTTTCAGAGAAGAGTCTTAGACAACTTTGAGTTTTTCTTGAAATTTATTCTGGTTTTCTGGTCTTGTGACAATTGTATTATATATTTTCCAAGAATGTCATCAACTCTTTTCAAACTTTTTAGTTTATAAGCATAATATGTTATGGTTTGCTAAGTTGGCTATATTATAGTAAATATACAATTATATAATATTATCATTAATATATTATGTTAAATTATACTAAAAAAAATCAGCTCTATCATTTACTATGTAAACCTATGGCAAGTTAGGCAACTTTTCTACACCTCACATTTTTCTTCTCTAAAATACAGATGATAATCAAAATACCTATAAGTCAATATGAAAACTGTATATTGTTTTCAAATAATGATAAAGAGAGACATTTCAAGACAGGGAAAGGGAAGGTAGAACTTCCAAATTAACAGAGAAAACCATTAAAACAAAATGAATAGAAACCTAATCAAGAGAGCCAAAATAAGGACATTAGATGTAAAAATAAATAATTAATATAAAGGAAGATAGAAAGAATAAAGTCAAGTATATCAATCATCACAACAAATATAAGTGGAATGAATAATTCCATAAAGAGAGCACTAGATCAACTCAAACAAATAAAATGCAACTATTTTCAAGGATCACAAGATAAAAAAATAACAAGAATAAAATGTAGAAAACAAAATGGTAGAAAAAGAGAAGTCAGGCAAATTCAAATGAAAACAATGTCAACTAGCAAAGGTTAAGATGGAATTTAAGATGAATTACAATGAACAGGAGAAAGAACATTATGAATAGATAAAGGCACAATTAATGAAGAAAATAAATCACCAACCCCACAGGCACCAAACAATACTGTGAAAAAGTACATAAAACAAAACCTATTAAAATACAAGAAACTTGAAAATATACAAATATATATAGAGAATTTTGAATACATCTCTTGTATAACAGAACACAACTATCAGATAAAGACTAAGTTTATATCATTGAAATACAAACTACACTTTGTTATATCTATGAAAATTGTACAAAAACTGACCATGTCTTTGACTGAAAAGTAAACTTTAACAAATTATTCAAAGTAGAGACTTCCATGTTGTATGGTCTCATCTTGGGAAAATAAAACTAGAAGTAAAAATAAAGTTATCAAATTTTCTGAACTATCTGAAAATTAAGAAAATAAACCATGAATCAAACAAAAAATTTAAAGAAAAATTATAATCAAGAAAACAAAAAAAGAAAAAAACTAAAGAAATGTTTATAAGATAAAAGAAAGCATGGAAAAATAACCCCCAAAAAGTTAAATAGGGAATTAAATATAAAAGCTAAAATTAGTAAAACTGAAAAAAGGGGAGTATTTAAAACAATAAATAAAAAGAAAGATGATTCCCTGAAAAGATCAGCAAAACAGAAAAATCATGAACTAAATTCATTAAAAGAATTATTAGAAAATAATGCATTAACCTTCGTGACCATAACTTTAAAAACTTAAATGGGTAATTACTTACTAAAACAAAATTGAGAAAAGTGAAAATATGAATACACCAACAACCTTAGTGCAGTGATTCCCAAATATTTGCTGGGCATTGGGACCACCTAAGGTTGGGAGAAATAATTTATTCCTGGCTTCCTCCCTCAGCTATTCTGACTTAATTATTATAGATGTAACCTAGGGATGAGGATGTTCTAAAAGTTCCCCAGGTGATTCCAATGTGCAGCAAAGGCGGGAACTACTGCACTAGCATTTTCCTATTCAAAACATGATCCCAGAACCAACAGCTTTGGGATCGATCACCTGGAAGTTTGTTAGGTTGTGTAGAAAACAAGGTTCCACCCCAGACTCTGAGAATCAAAATCTCCAGCTTAAGAAATCCACAGGGGATTCATATGCACTTTAAAATTTGAAAAGCCTAAACAGAATTTTAAAAGTGATTTAAAAACACCTTTTAAGAAGGCAGCAGAAATAAATGGGTACACAGCTGAATTTTATCTATCCTTTACCAAATCTTTAAATTCCAATGCTATTTACACTCCTGCAGGCCTTAGAAAATGATGACAAGTCTCCTTAAGAAAACACTCTCCTGAGCCTTTATTAGGCCAGCAAAAATTAAATAACTAAACTTGCAACATCTTTCATCAAAACAAAGCAACTAAACAAAAATTCAAAGACCAACAGCATATACAAATGCAATTTAAAGAATCCTAAATAAGATTAAAAATATCCAATTCATATATTCCAACTGACTATAGCAATGTTATCTAAAGAACAATACATTATTATCATTAGGGTTTATTCCATGAAGTATAGTTCATTATCAGAAAATCTATCATTGTGAGACACACACCCATGTACGCAACCATATCAATTGATACTGAAATATACTCTACACCAAGAAGAGAAACAGGCTTCCCTAATAACAAATCTAAGCAAAAATATATATAAAAGCAAACAATAAAAAGTCTTTAGCAAAACTAAACAACAAAGTTTTCTATACAGGAGAAACAAGTCTGCCATTCCCAGTTACCCACTTCCTTCAACCTTCTTTGCTTTTTAGTTCTTAAAAATGCAATCTGTAACTAAACCAGTCACAAAAAAGACAAGTACTCTGTGACTCCATTTAGATGAAGTATCTAGAATATTCAAATTCATAGAACAAAGTAGAGTAGTGATTGCCAGAGGTTCGGGGGTGGGGGGGTGGGGAGTCGTTACTTAATAGGCACAGAGTTTCCGTTTTACAGGAAGAAAAGTTAAGGAGATTGGTTGCACAATAATGTGAATAAACAATGTCACTAAACTGTATATTTAAAAATGATCAAAATGGTAACTTTTATGTTACGTGTATTTTGCTACAATTTTTTTTAAATGTGATCTGGAATTTGGGACCCAGACAATTGTTCTTGTCCAGAAAGTACCCGGCCATGTGCTATGCAAAATAGAGGCATTTATTGAAGATACAAGATACCAGAAACGTTGTACATAGGATAATGATGCTTCAGGCTCCTTCAAAGCAGGCACCTTGGGACCTCACACAATTATCCCAACATTATTAGTAACTGTAGCACAAAGTTCCTCCTGCTCTGGTAGCAGAAGCCACAGAACAAAGTTTGCTGTAACGTATTTCATGCCAAGATCCTGCATCAAAATCTCAGACATAGTAGTTTTTGGAATCCCCAGATCAGCTCTAGGCCTCATACTGTCAGTCACCGATCTTTGTTGATTGTTGATTGCAGCCCGTACAGGTTCAACATTCTCAGGTGTTCTGTTTGTTCCAGGCCTTCCAGAATGTGGATTGCTTCCAACAGATTCTCAACCATCTTTGATGCATTTGTGCCACACTTTTATTTGTGCTGCTCTCACTGCATCATCCCAGAAAGCCTTCTGAATCATCTGAATAGTTTCCACGGAGGATTGTCCTAGCTTAATGCAAAATTTGATGCAGATTCATTGCTCTACATGCTCAGTCATTTTGAATGTGACAGCCACACAGTAGACATGTTCACTCAATGGCATCTACTGCCCCCTCTGACTAGTACAGTGAAGTAAGTCATCTTTGTTCATGCATGCATTTTCAAGTCCACTCTTCTGGACTGGCAGGTTACATCAAGGTTACACAAACCATTCTTTTTACATTAACAATGGCTGGACTTTTTCCGACTGACCATATAATATGTGTGCATATATATGTATGTTGCTCTGGATCTTTTTCTTTTACACTTGTGAGAATTTAATGAATTCCCCTTTGTGTGGCTTCAAGCTACCAGCACACAAGCCCAACCAATACCCCTTTTTTTTTTTTCCCCAACCTATACTCTTAATCTTCTCCTCAGCTCTTCTGCTAAAGAATTTGGCCTTCACAATGACAGGCTGCTTTGGGAGCATTCCCTTCCCTAGAACTTTGTAGTATAGTAGCCCAATCCCACCACATCAATGATGGGATTGGCTGCAGGCTTATTTTTGGCAGCATTTACCAGTATCTGCTCACTGACCAAGGTCCACAGTTTACCGAGGTTGACAGTTGGGGCAGAAGCTCTGGATCCTCTTTAAGTACTCATGCCTCATACCAACTTTCCCAAAGTAACCTGAGTGATATTTGTCGGAGCTGATCCTGTGATGATGCAAGCCACTAGCATTGCCTCAGCCTCCTGGGTGTTTCCTGTGCTTGCTGATGTGGCCGAGCCATGGCTCACATGGGCTGGAAGCTTCCGGGTCTTCCTCAGTCTGGATGGCATGTTGGTGGCCGAGATGTAAGAGGGAAACCTCCATGAAGTCCCACGAGGTATGGGACCTGTTGCTCTGGATCTTGATGAAGTTAAGTGCCCATTCTTTCATTTTTCGGTATCTGCTCACCCAGGGCATACTGTTGCTTGTTGTTGCTTCTTTTTACTTAGAGGATATTCTAACCAGATGTAGAGTTTGGCCTCAGAAAAGTCTAAGGCAGTCCCCTGGCTACTATAAGTAAAGATCTCAATACAGGTTGAGATTGAGGGCTCTAGAACTGACACAGTTGGATCTGAATTAAGTAATAATAAAAATAACGATAATAATCTTGATAACAATAATAGTGGGTATCACTTACTGAGTGTTTATTATATGACAGGCTCTGTGCTAAGCACTCTAATCTCTACCTCAGTTCAATTTCCAGATTCGCTCCTTTTTTATTAATGACTTTGAATAAACACTGAAACTCTCTAAATCCCCAATTCCTATAATAACAATACTGAAACCATAGATTTTGTGTGAGGATTAAATGAGAAAGTCATATAGCATGGTCAGGGTTCAATACAAACTCATTGATAAAGGCAATAGCTATAATACAAATAATAGTGTTAGTCAAAGTTAATAAGCACAGCTTTCAACCAATTCCAATGGCAGCTGGTCCTTCAGTGAACAAGCCTCTATGATAAAGAGGTGGGCTCTTCTCACCCCACCAATTAGATTTGTAAGATCATACCAGACAGTATATGGGAACTCTCAATTTCCATTAGTGAGACAGATGGAAAGACAGATAAGACCAAGTTCATGAAAAGGCCTTGTTTGTGGTGATAAGGAGTTAGGCTCTAGCCCAGAGTGGAGCAGTTTGGATTCATATTAGGAAATAAAATCAGACAGTAAGATATCTTCCCATACTCTTCCTCCTCACTCCCTCTCTCTCCTCCATTTCCTAACCCTGCTATTCTCTGGGTTTACAGCCTTTTGAATTGATACTTTAAAAAATCTCTAAAACTAGGGAATGTTAGTGGGATAGAATAAAACTTAAATGTCTACAATTTCTCAGGGAACCAACACTTTAATTTTTTTATGTGATAACAGATAGGAAAACCACCACTTTTAAAATTCAATCTAATTATACTGGTCATATAGTTATGGGGTAAGCCTCCAGGATTTTACCAAGTGGTTATCCTTCAGTCTCAGTTTTAGTGTGCTTAGAAAAAGTTTCTAAGCTTTTACATACCCTCATGGAAATTTTACTAAAGGGATGAGAGAATGTGAATTGGAAGCTAAGCCAGAGATGTGAACTTTATATTAAATAGCTAATGAAAGTTATTTTACTATATGCCTAAAAAGACCTGCCTTTAAATTTTACCATTCTCATCTGCTAGAATCAAAATTCTAGCAGGCTTATGTGTGTGTCTGTGTGTGTGAGACATAAAATTTGATAACCAGTTCCTATTTCTATGAAAATACAAAAGACATAAAACTAATTTTTCAAAACTTGTTGTAAAGACTTACAAAGTTACAGAAATCAAAGACATTTTGGTATTGGCAAAAGATAGACATATACAGATCAGTGAGGTGGACCAGAAATACACATATAAATATACGGTTATTGATATTTGCTAAGAGTAGGTATAAGCAACTCAATGAAAAAAAAAGTCTTTTAAACAAATTGTGCTGGATTAATTGGATATCCACAATAAAAAAATAGGACATTTACCCCTACCTCACACCTTGTGTGGTGTATATTCCTGTAACGGATCAGTACTATGCCACAAAAAGGAGTAAACTATTGACACATGCAACCACATGGACAAAACTCAAAGCCAAGCCAAACAAAAAAGAACACATGCTATATGATACCATCTACGTAGAATTCTAGAAATGTAAACTAACTTATAGTGACAGAAAGGAGATCAGAAGTCATCTGAGGATGAACATAGAGAAAGGGGTAGATTCCAAAGCAGTCAGAAATGTTCATCTTGATTGTGGCGATGGTTTTACAGTTATAGACATATGAGAAACTTGGCTTATTTTATATATGTGCCCCTTTCCTTCCCTCTCCTTCCCTTCCATGTATATAAATACCATGGAGAGATAGGCAATTTATTTTATGTAAATTATACCCCAATAAGTAAAAACAAAAAACAAAAAAAAACACCTCTTTGAGCAAGTGATGTTTAACTACTGGTCTCCAAATTTTCAGAGAGTGATAATATTTCCACATGACAAAAAAAAAATCACAAATGAATCCCAAATATCCTATAATCAGGAAAACCTTTTAAAGATATTAACTACCATCAGTCACATAATTTTTGCAACTTCTAGCAAGCCACCTTACCCATTTCCTCACTGATGATCACGTACACCCCAGCAACAGTACAGTATACACACTGAACCAAAGCACAAAAACAGGAAATCAGCCTTCTCCCATTCATCACTTCGGGAGAAGAGAAACTTGCCCCTTTCAAGACTAGTATTTTGAATCAGTAATTACATTAGAGCAGTACAACTCTCAGTCTGACACATTCCTACAAAATTCATCAGACCATGCAGGCTACACAAGGCTTAAAGCTTAGAACATCTCCAAATAGCTCTGTCTGGGGTGCAGTGTACCTATAGAGAAGAAGAGGCACCCTGTAACTGTCTTTATAAACACCCACTTTTCCTGGTGTAGGTCAGGTCCAGAGATAGGGATGGTTTCCTTACTATAGTACAGGTTACAATTTATTTAGCCTGTTACTGGTCTAAGGTTCCATTGTATACATTGAACATTGTCTTTGGTCATGCACTGCCTTAGATGTTAGTTTTATAAGTGGAGGAACACAATTCTTACCTAAAATAATTAAGAATTCACTAAAGGAAACAAACAAGTAAATAGTGATAAAGACACAGTAAGTGCTATTTTTCTATGGCTGTACTGAAGAGAGAGTCTGGAGAAGTCTCACTGATGAGACATCAAAGACATACAGGAATTCTAGGCAAAGAAACAACATGGACAAGCCAATGAGGAGAGGCACATGGCCAAGGCTAAGGCTAAATGCCAAGTCCAGCACAAACCACAGCATGAAGGGCCATAATAGATGCCATACTAAGGATTAGACTCAGCCTAGAGTGGGAACCTTTGAAAACAAATAAGGAGGGGTATAAAATAATCATATTTGCACATTATGGAGACCACCATGATGTATAATGAACATATCACAGGGATTATGACCCAAAGCAAAATGCCAGCTATAGAGATTACAAAAATTATTTTAAAATCTAGGTGTTCTAGTTAAAAGAACAGAATACAAATATTTGTTTTAAAAAGTAGTAATGCATTAAGATTCAGTGTCAATTATTTTCTTCTTTCCAAAAGATACAACTGCTTTATTTTTTTCAATCTGAATTTCATTTGACATTCAATATTATTTTATATTAGTTTCGGGTATACAGCATATTGGTTAGACATTCCTATACCTTACAAAGTGATCCCCCAGTAAGTCTAGTACCCACCTAACAACATACCTAGTTATTACAATATTATTGACTGTATTCCCTATGCTCTACTTTACACCCCTAAGACCATTTTGTACCTGCCAATTTGCACTTCTTAATCCTTCCTTTTCAGTGCATCTATCTTCTTTTTAAACTATTTTGCCCTCTTCATTTAAGGGCAACCCATCAGTGGCCTTTCCTCATGCATCTGCTCATTTTTCTGCACACTCTCTCAAAATTCATCGATACTCCCTTCTTCACCTGTCAACACTATGTAAGGTAATGTAATTTATATGGGTTATTCTGGATATGAACTATAACATATTAAGTATAAAACGGCAGAGCACTTTATATCCTAATGAAGATGATAATTTTATAATTATCATCCTTGCTTACTTATTATGCTTAGAACATAGCTCAACTCAGAAAATGACTGCAATCCAAAGTATCAAATTTTGAAACTAAAATTCCACTTCATTCAAAAAGTGTCACAAAATAAACAATGGAGAAACAATAATCTTCCATCATGTAGCCTACCAGTGGCCTATGCAGCGCACCAGGACACAAGAGTGCTCAGAGAACTGCACATGAACACTTCCATGTAACTTCCTTGTGCCAGGGGTTACCTGTAGCCTCCTCCTAGATCCCCAGGGATCTCTAACCCCCAGGTTCAGAACCCCCAAATCTCTACCCTAGCCTGAAGCTCCAGACCTTTTTCTCCAGATGGCTCACCAGCACTGAAAAAAAAAAACAAACAAAAAAACCTTATAGCTCCACACTTAACTACCCTTTTAGAGTGTACAATTCAGAGGTTTTTAGAATATTCAAAATGCTGTACAACCATCACCAATACCTAATTCCTGAACATCTAAATCACCTTAAAAAGAAAGCCTGTACCATTAATAGTCACGTACCCATTTCCCTCACCCTGCAGCCTCTGGCAACTACTAATCAACTTTCTATGTTTATGATTTTGCCTGTTCCAGACATATCCTGTAAATGAAACTATGTAATACGTGAAAAATAAATGCATCCTGTCAGTGTTTGTTTCGTGTCATTAACAAGTACACATAATGATTTTAATGATGACAAATTCAAATCTGAAATTTAAGTTGTTTTGTTGTTTTCTTCCTCCTGAATGACATGGGGATGAATATGTTCAAAGTATTGGGAAGTATCTTTATTGGGATCAAGAATTAGAAATATTTCAGTGAAAACAGGAATCTGCCTCTAGTTGTATTATATAAAATGAAATGAAAGAGTTCAAGGTCCTTGAAGACCAGCATACAAGTCAAAAGACCCAAAAGGATTTATAACTTTGAAAATCAAAACTTGATTTTTTCTTAAATTCTTCTTCCATCAATGACATTATTATGCAAAAGCCAAGAGTCAAATTACCTCACATAGGTACTTGCTTTAAATTAACTGATATCTTGATACTCTTGTATAACTACAAAAAGAAAGAAGAAATGAGATCTTAAGAGATATGCCTAATAACTTTAAATCACATTCTATAACCCCATGAGATAGAAACATTAATAATCAGGTAGGTAGGGAGGGAGGGAGATAGATAGATAGATAGATGATAGATAGACAGATATTTTTGTACTTTATTGCACTTGCAAAATATTACTATAGAAATTGACCGCTCTTTCCCATCATGATGCTCTAATATGCAACTGAGGGTTCCTTGGGTGCAGTTTTACAAAACAATACATCCAACAAGCTTAGCTTCTGCAAAGCTCAGAGACTGAATTAACCTGGAGCAAGTCCACTCTTATCTGTTATACTGAACAATCCCAGCTATCCAGCTGTGAGGAGGAAAACGTTTTTGCATTATTAAACTGTAGCCAGATGCTGCAAAAGCAGACCTTGTAAGTATGGAGAGGGAAAAGAATTTAAATTGAGAGGAAACTTCAGATGGAGGCAGTCTTGCAAAAAGAACCCGAGACATGTGAGTGAAAGAGCAACGGCAGAAACTGTGCAGAGCAGTGGGTACAGTCACAGCGTAACCTGGGAGTAGTTACAATTGAGACCTCTTCCCACATGGGCTCTTTTTTTTTTTAAGATTTTATTTATTTATTTTTAGAGAGAGAAGGGAGGGAAATAGAGAGAGAGCGAGAGCGAGAGCGAGAGAGAGAGACAGAAACATCAATGTGCGGTTGCTGGAAGTTATGGCCTGCAACCCAGGCATGTACCCTGGCTGGGAATCGAACCTGCGACACTTTGGTTCCCAGCCCGCGCTCAATCCACTGAGCTACACCAGCCAGGGCTCCCACATGGGCTCTTAACCTCCACTGTGAAGAATGTGGATATTCCACAAAGAAATTAGAAATACGTTACTGCAGCATTTTAAAAAATGTAACAAACTGCAACCTATTTAAGTGCAAGCAAGGCCTCTTGAAAGTTTTCTGGTGCTAGGCACAGTATGAATTAAATGCCCATATTAATACATTGAAATTTCACCTGGACTTGATGTTACCTTATGACATCATTTCAGATATCACAGATCCTGCAACAGAATTATAAGGGAAGGGAAACCAAAAGTTTGAATAACTAACCATAGCCCAAGAACCAGTCCTTTCTCTCATAGCTTTATGAAAGGAGAGTATTCACTCTGTTTAAATTGCTCTTCTGACTGAGGAACAAGTGGGTCCCTGGCCTATATAAATGCAAGGCATATGTCCCTGGAGAAAAGTCAGAGTAGAGAACAAGAAGGGGGCTACTGAGCTCCAGCGACTGCAATAACTTGGTGAAGGAGGAGGCTCTCTCCTCCACCAGTGCTCTGATCCCACAGCCTCGGAATCTCTCAGCTGACGTCCCTCCCCAGGTTCATCCCCACTGAGGCACGAGTCACTCAGGATGGAGGATGAGTCACCCTCCACCCACTGCCCCTTGTCCCAGAAGCTACAGCTGTCATAGCTGCCCCCCAGGGGCTCAATGCGGCACCCACTGTGAGTGCCAGGAGATCCAGACTTGTTCCTGCTAAAAATCTCAACAGAAAGAGTTCTTGTTTCTTTCTCTTTCACAGTAGAGCATATTCATAAACACTCAGCCCAAACTTCTCTCACTTTAACACAAGGCAGTGAACCACAATAAACCGTACTATTTCTAGGGGATGCAGACAAGGAGAAAAGTAATAACAATGTAGTGGGATTACTATTAACTTAATGTTTTGACCCATGCAAAAAAATGAGTTTTAACCTACATTTGCCAGTAAGTAATTGAGACCTTAGGCAAATCACTTAACCTCTTTGCCCTGTTTTCATAAGTAAAGTGGAGAAGTTGGGCTAGCAATGTCTAAGTACTAACATCCTGTTTTCTTAAATAATGCTTCTGAGAGTGTGTCAAGCAAAAAAAAAAATCTTGGGTTATAGTAGTAAGTTACTCATTTTTAAAAACAAATGTTTACGATGCAAAACACCATCATAACAAAGACAGAGTTCTTCAACCCTGCCCAGGGTAATCTGATAAGATGCATGGAATAGTTTAGACAGAAAGGATGAACAAAGTTTGTAGGGTGGATTTGGCAGTCCTGGCAAAGAAGAGAACATGTAACTTGGAAGAAGGAAAAAGAAGGGAATTTGTTATACTTGGTATCTGAACAGCATTCCCAGCCATGACATAGAACATGAGTAAGCCATCAAGAGACTTTAAGAAAGTCAAATTTGTGTTTTATGACGTGTATTCAGATATAGCACCTAAGAAAAAGTGAGGAAAGAAAAGAGACAATTTTAAGTTTTTTTTGTACAATTCAGGCAAGAAATATAGTTTCTAGAACCCAAATAAGGATAATGGGAAATGAGAGGTGGGAGTAAATTCTAGAGACCTTTAAAAGGAGAACATGAATGAATATGTACAGGATGAGAAAGAGGGTCCTTTAGAAGGAACTCACGAGCTACTCTAGCCAAGTGTGTCTGGGTAAGTTCTGGCAGCCCGAAGACATCTTACATGGAAAAAACTCAAATGTGGTAGAAAAGAAAATAAACGGAATTTTGGAAATGTTAATGAGTCATCATGGGACATAGAGGAAGACAGGCCCCAAAAGTCATTGAGCACATGGATCTGGAACACTAGAAGAAAGATCTGTTCTAAAGGTACATATCTAGGAATAACAAAAAGTGACCATAAATCATTATTTCAGGTCTTCCTATATTTAGGTCTTTGATCCATTTTGAATTAATTTTTATACATGGGGACAACCTATAATCTAGTTTCATTCTTTTGCACATGTCTTTCCAATTTTCCCAGTGCCATTTATTGAAGAAGCTTTCTTTTCTCCATTGTGTGTTTTGCCTCCTTTGTTAAAAATTTTTTGCCCACATGCATGCAACTTTATTTCTGGACCCTCAAGTCTGGTCCATTAATTTGTGTCTATTCTTCTGCCAATACCATGCTGTTTTCATTATCATAGCTCTGTAGTATATTTTGAAGTCAAGTAGTATGATACCTCCAGTTTAGTTCTATTTTCTCAGGATCCCTTTGGTTGTTTAGGGTTTAAACTTATGGATCTTTGTCACAGAGAACATTTTATGAATTTGATCCCAAAGGCAAGAAATGTAAAGGCAAAAATAAATGAAGTGGACTATATCAAACTAAAAAGCTTGTGTACAGCAAAAGAAACTGACAACAAAACAAAAAGGCAACCAACCAAATGGGATAAGATATTTGCAAAAAACAGCTCTGACAAAGTATTGATATTCAAAATATATAAAGAACTCATACAGCTCAACACCAAGCAAACAATCCAATTAAACTGGCAGATGATCTGAACAGACACTCCCCCCAAGAAGACATACAAATGTATGTCATACCAACAAATGTATGAAAAGATGCTCAACTTTGCTATTAGAGAGGTACAAATCAAAACTACAATGAGATACCACTGCATATCATTAGAATGGCTATTATCAACAAGACAAGTGATAACAAGTGTTGGAGAGGTTATGGAGAAAAAGGAACCCTCATTCACTACTGGTGGGAATGTAAACTGGTATAGCCACTATGGAAAACTGTATGGTGGCTCCTCAAAAAACTTAGAATAGAGTTACCATATGACCCAGCAACCCCTCTCCTGGATGTCTATCTGAAAAAACTTCGAAACATTTATTTGCAAAGATATATGACCCTTATGTTCATTGCAGCATTTTTCACAGTGGCCAAGACATGGTGACAATCAAAGTGTCCTTTGGTAGCCAATAGTAGATTGGATAAATAAGATGTGGTACAATGTATAATATGGAATACTACTCAGTCATAAAAAAGATGAAATACTGCCATTTGTAACAACATGGATGAACCTTAAGAATATTATGTTCCCTAGCGGCATAGCTCAGTGGGTTGAGTGCAGGCTGTGAACCAAAGTTCAGTGTTGCAGGTTCTATTCCCAGTCACGGCACATACCTGGGTTGCAGGCCATGGCCCTCAGCAATGGCACATTGGTGTTTCTCTCTCTCTTTCTCCCTCCCTTCCCTCTCTAAAAAATAAATAAATAAAATCTTTAAAAAAAAGAATATTATGCTAAGCAAAATAAGTCAGTCAGAAAAACCTAAGGACCATAAGATTTCTCTCATATGTGGGATATAAAACTGAAACTTATAGACATAGACAACAGTATGGTGGTTACCAGAGAGAAGAAGGTGGGGGAAGGGGGGAGTAATGGGTAGAGGGGGCCAAATATATGATGACAGAAGATGATGTGACTTTCAGTGATGAGCACACAATGCTATATACAGATGATATATCAAAGACATTTATACTGGAAACCTATATGATGTTATTAACTAAAGTCACACCAATAAAATTAATTTTAAAAAGGGATTGTACCTAAAAGTCACACAGGGAAAGAAAACACAAAGTTTCCTGGATTACCAGAAAATGGCCTTGCTTTCAGAAACATAGGCAGCAAAAGCAAAAATAAGCAGGTGGAGCTACATCAAATTAAAAACCATCTGCGCAGCAAAGGAAATAAACACACAATCTTTGCAATGAGAGAAAATGGCTGCAAACCATACATCTAATAGGGGTTAATCTCCAAACTATATAAGCTCCTAAACTTAATAGCAAATGACAACAATAAAAATAAGTAACTAATAACCCGAAATAAAATGGACTTTTATCCAGAGATGATATATAAATGGCCAACAGGTATATTTTCAAAGGCTCCATGTTACCAATCATCAGGAAATGCAAATCAAAATCACGATGAGACAGCATCTCATTCCTATCAGGATGATTGTGATCAAAAGACAACCAAGTCAACTGGAGCTGCAGACCATGTAGAGAAACTGGAATCCTTGACACACCTGGAAGTAATGCAAAATGGTGTTGCCACTGTGGAAAATGGTAAGAAAGTTCCTCAAAAAATTGAAAACAGAACTACCATGTGATCCAGCAACCCCACTCCTTAAGTTTTATCCAAAACAACTGAAATGAGGATCTGGAAGAGATAGCCACAGTCACGTGTTCATCGGCACTGTTATCAAGAGCCAAGAGGTGGAAACAAACAAAACACCCACCAACAGATGAATGGATGAAGAAAAGGTGGTATGTACATAGAGTAGAATAGTATTTTGCCTTCCAAAAAAAAGTAATTTTGTAATATGTAACAACATAGATGAACCTTAAGGGTATTAAGTTAAGTGAGATAAGCCAGTCACAGAAGAACAGATACTGCATGGGTCCACTTATGGGAGGTACATAAAACAGTCAAATTCACAAACTCAAATGGTGGAATGGTGGTTGCCACGGGTTGGGGCAAGGGGGAATAGGGAGTTACTAATCAAGGCACATAAAGTTTCAGTTATACGAGGTGAATAAGTTATAGAGATCTGCCGTACAACACTGTAACTACAATCAACAATAACATACTATATACTTTAAAATTAAACAGGGTAGATTTCATAGTAAGTGTTCTTACTACAATAAAATATTTTTTTTAAGTAAGGAAAAAGTTTTCAATAAAGCATCAACTAAATCAAATTAATGCTCAAAATATGAAAGCAGGAATGGAATGGAAAGGAACCATTGAACTCTGACAGTAAATAGTCATAAACTTAATGAAAATAATTTCTGTCAGAACAGAAACCCAGTTGCAGGAAAAGTCAAGAAGGAATTTTAGAGTCTTTCATGTCATGTCATGAAAAAAAGAAAGATGGAACACTTGGTTAAAGGGAGTTATCTGAATGAGGGACAAAGATGCTTTAAAAAAAAAACAAGGTATGAAATAAGTTGTTAGGATGAAATACATCAAATAAGGAAGATATATGGAGAGGGTCAGGAAGAGTAGGGACAGAAAAAATTTTCAATGGAGACAGAAAAGTTGGTGGCTTCAGAAAGTAGTATGGAAAGGCAAGTGGGAAAAATATTTATACAATGTTAAAAACAAGGGACTCAGAGATAAAGTCTTGCCTGGAAAAGCAATCTGTAATGACACACTTGTACTATTTCTGATATCACTATTAAAAACTGTAACAAAATTTCATTCCACATTTCCTTAGATGTCACAAGGCTTAGAAGAAAATTGAGGATCTAAAAATTACAATTCTATTTCACCATGAGACTTGAGAACGTCTGTTTCTTTTGTCTCTTTTTTATAATCTTCAACCTAACCTAATGCATTTTATCTTGATTTGTAACATTGTCTATGCCATTTTAATTCTTTAGAAGAGTGTAGGGTAAAAATCTAATACATTTCTCTTTGGTTGCACATCAAAGATACTTCCTACAGGAAGTCTTCTTGATCAATCCAGCTGGAAAAGAAAGTGGGATAAAAAGTCCTCACCTTTATCAAGCCCCTGCTACTTGCCAGGTATGCTCTTCCATCAGATGCTTACAACTGGCCTGGATATAACTGACTGTACTAAATTCCAAAGAACTTGTCTGATTTGCTCAGGCACTGCATGGCCCTCATGATCATTGTAAAACATGGAGCCTTGACCCAGGGAGCAATTTAATTCCAAAGTTCACGTTCTTACACCACCATGTTCCCTACAATGACTGGATACAGTATTTTGTAACTTTGAACTCCCATGACCCTTGAGTTGTACCACTAAAGTAATATTTAGACACATACACACACACACACACACATATACATACATACATATACATACACACACACACAGTAGGGCAAAAGTGGGTTTACAATTGTGAGCATGTGAAACATAGTGTATTCTTGTGTTATTATTTATTAAATATTGTATTATTCTCCAAACAAACAACTGGGATCTACTTTTGCCATGCCCTCTGTGTGTGTGTGTAAAACATGGTACATATATTTATGAACAGAAAACTTTGGGGAGAGCAAGGCTTGTGTATAACTTATGTTTTTATCTTCTGCAGCATCTAGTCTAATACCATACATAAAATAGATGCTTATTAAGTATCTGTTAGCTGAATAATCCATCTATACACAGCTCTTTCTAGATTGTTTATTGTTCTTGGTGTGGGATGGGTTATATTCCCAATTCCCCAGGAGCAAATGGCTGTCTCTAACCTTATTTTGAGCTGACTCAACATAAAGTGACCTACACCCTGTCTCCTGGAATGTAATATTCAATTCTGAACTCAGTAACCAGTGGACACACAGTTAATATACATTGCCTAATAGGATGGGTGATTGGGGAAGATATGCAAAAATCTCCTTTCATAACCTTATAAGATATTACTAAATTATCTTTTTTTCTAAAATTAAATATTACAAGTAATTAGGCTGGAACCATTGTAAGGGCTGGGCATGGTGCCAACTGCTATGTAAATTAACCTTTAAGGAGTGGGTTATTCACAAGTACCTATAATGTGGCCTGTAGAAATAAGTAGCTGAGGGCTATGTACCCTTCTGGTTTTTTAAGAATAATTAGTGAAGAAAACACTTTCCTCATCCTCTCCTTTACTCTGAACTCTATCGTAAATTTGAAAATTTAAAAACTTGACTGAATGTGATGTCTTCAAAAAACTCAGAGGATAAAGAAGAAAAATGTTCCTGAAACAAAATCTGTAAGGGGAGAAAAATGCTTTGATTTTAGCACTGACTTGCACAGACCTCATTCTCAAATTACTTAAAAGCTTTACCTACAACTTCAGGTCTTACCACAGTTAACCAATCCTCTTAGTGTCTTTCTATTTATACTGTTATGAATAGAAAGCCTGTTTATTGTCTGTTGCATATTATTTAGTGCCAAAGTTTAAAATTACTTCTAAGTATCATGAAATAGTGAATTTTCCCCATGAAAAAATCTTGATTTTGGTAGATACAATAAATGAGGATATGAGAAGGAGCGATTATAAACTTATTAACTGAGGAATAAACAGGCTGTAAATTTTTTTAAAAAGTATATTTTCTCTTTTCTTTTACTGTGAATGCCATTTCCTAAGATAAAACATGCTCTACGAGATCCTTCAGGACCTATGCATATATATGTGCCTTCATATACAAATAAGAAAGAAAATGTTTTATTATTTTTGTAACTAGTAGAAAGTAATATTATGTTTGTTCCAAATTCTAAATTTGGGGGGAAAAAGTGAAGAATTAAACGAATATGGGCCCTAGTGCTCCTAACAGATAACAACTAAAACTGCAGATGCTGAACTCATTTTTTTAATAATTATTTCATTACTTTCACAGTTTCATGGCTACATTCTTTTAGCTTCATTCTCAGTGTCTATTAAATAGGGTTGGGAGAGATCAACCTCAAAATATTTATAATTTAAAAGATTTCTTAAGCACAAGGTAAGCACATTGCTATAGTTAATAGATACTCCTTGTTTAATTTTTTCAACTGTTTATACTTGGCCCCATTTTGTTAAAGAGGGTATGTAGGATTGCTTATTTGATGTACACCCAATACATGATCCTAATGGTTCCCAGTGGTTCTGCCAGACTACACGCAAAAGCCAACTCATAAAAGGGCACAAGTACCCTACAAAACTTCCCCCTAAAAAGAAAAGTAGAATAGCCATTCCAGGTGAGAAAGCTCTGGTTAATGATACTTGGAATACTTGGTAAATATAAAATGATAAAATTTGCAAGAACTGTTCTAGGATTTAATGTTTCTTTCTTATATTTCCTGTCATATGAGAGCACATCACAAAAGTACAGACTTCCTGAACTCTAGAATGAGGTATCAGCTTCAAACTGACTTAGAGGCAAAATCTAACTTCTAGATTGCCTTATTCTTCTTTGATACTAATTATTCCAGCATTGGGCAAATGACTGAGATTGGGAAATCTAAAAGATCATAGCCTAAGGAACGTAGAGACACTAGAAAATATTAGAGCAAGTCAAAGCTAATTTTAAAAGATGATAGTCCAATCACACATTTCCTAAAAGTGGCAGTGGAGTTTTTACTTATTAAAAATAAAATTAGCCTTGGCTGATATGGCTCAGTGGATTGAGCTCAGGCTTGTGCATCAAAAGGTCACCAGTTCAATTCCCAGTCAGGGAACAGGCCTGTGTTGCAGGCCTGGTCCTCTGGTTGGGGGTGTGCAAGAGGCAACCAATCGCTATATCTCTCACAAATTGATCTGTCTCCCTCCCTTCCCCTCTCTCTAAATTAAATAAATGAAATCTTAAAAATATAAAATAAAATTGGATCTGAATCTAAGTCCTTTACCCTCATTTGATGCACAACAATTGTTTTCTAGTGTTGACAGAGGGCTCTTATAGTTCTGTTGCTTACAAGGGGTTATTTTGATATTCAAAAATAAATATACATACACATATAAAACTTTTGCATCTATCATAAACAAGGGAAATGTACATCATAGAAAAGGAAGTGACCCCGTGCTTTTTGACCACAGGAACATCATGTTCTTGGGCACCATCGAACCTTTAGAGCACCTTGGCCCCGAAAATATTATAGGGCCCATTCCCACCATGTGACAAAGAACAAAAACAAATATTAAATCACAAATAGTATAAAGAAATGTCATAAAGGCTATTTAAATGCATTTTAAGATAATAAAAACTACTTAAATGTTTTTAAAAATAACAAATAATATCAAGTATCCCTCCTCCCCAAAACGTGTTGCTTTTGATTCCCTGTGATTAGTTTGCTCACTGAGTACCTACCCTAATCAAAAAAGACAAGTTCAAAACTAAAGGCCCACTACAATTTGGAAGTTCAGAAGTTCAGAGGAATCAGCAAGAGAGTGGTCTCCATGTCAGACAGTCAAGTACAATGCTGGAGAAAAGCCAAGCCAAGCCAAAGGGCGTGTTCAGTTTGTGGGGAGACATATGAATCTGCACTCATAGGAGGATTGGATGGCATTCCACCCTCGTGTAAAGACTGGGGAATAGATTTCAGAGAGCTTTTATCTCCAAAAAGGCTTGAATTTTTGCCATCTCTTCCCAACCTGTTAGGAAATGAACCCAGGAGTATATGGGAGCAATTGTCATGGGTTGCACATCTCCCAGGGGAAAACTGCTAGTGATAAGAAAGTGTTTAGTAATCAAGATCTTTTTCAAAAGTTTAATTCTTTGTTATAAGCAGCAAAGGGATTTGATTGTTTCAATGCTTATGATAGTGGATTTTGAATTTGCCCATAAATGGATTCTGCCTTCTGCAGATATTAAAATTCAACTTTGGAGATTTCACATTTCAACCAAGGCCAGAATACAGAGAGGAAAAGGGGCCCCTCATGATAAATGACACTCTAAAATACCAAACATGCTTATACTTATGAAAAGAGCTTTTAATAGCAAGTATAATTTATTTCAATTAACTGTATTACAAAAACCGTAGTAAGCTCTGATTTTTCATATTTCAAGTTAGAAACTAATCTATGTTCCTAATAGCTTGATTTACTTCAAGGTATTATAAAACAAATCCTTAATTTCATCAAACACAATCCCTTAATAATCTCTATGGTTAATTAGATAAAATAATGACATACACAAAGTACATTGAAATGATAGGATGCTTCTGAATTATCCAAGAGAATTCTAATTATATCCCATTTAATTTTGGTATCATATATGTTTTACTATATTCTAACTCTGAAAAACTGGTAATCAATATATAATTTATGTTTATACAATACTCAACAACCAAGCTTTAGAACATAGCTCTCAAAAGGCTTCAATTTCCAAGAAAAATTAAAAAAAAAATAATAATAAATTTGATTGTTTCTGTTTGCCATATTATATGCAATCATAAATTAAGAGATGCTACCCTGAATGAAGCAAAAGAAAAAGGTGACCCCACACTTCTTAACAAATATGGAAAAGTCGAATTCCAACACCACAATAACTATTCAAACATTTGTTTGGCTCAAGTAAAGAACATTTCAAGTGAGCATAATTCTTTCTGCATATGCTCAGAAATGTATTTCAAACAATAACAGCTTTATTAATTTCAAATCAAGCTGTCATTCTAATGGAAAAATCATATCCTTTATTCAGTCTAACTTAAAATACTTATCAACTCTTTTTCTAGTGAAGGGGTTTTTCCCCCTTCTCATTGTTTATAAAATGAGTTAGGAAGCTTTAAAAAATGTTTGGATACAATTCACCTTTGGCTCTCATGCCACACAGAGAAAATATTAGTCAGCTAAAAAGAAGAAATTTAAAAGACATTACAAGCTAATGAAATTTTCTCAACTTCAGAAAATTTCTGACAAAATGTATTATATCCCAGTTTTTTTATTCTAATTACTTGCACTAAATAACTGAATTTTACATTTAAAATTGTTTAGTTTTGTAAATGGCTTGTTATCAATTTGTAATAATATTAAAAGATTTTGATGAAAGTAGAAAAATCAACTTAGTACACATTTTTAAATCTATATTTAATTAGAACTTTTTATCTTTGAAGCATATACTATTTTTGTTAAACATGATTCTGTATGACACAGACTTAGTTAATACAGAGTTGTAAAAAAATAATTTTTCTAAGATAAAAATACAGTAAGACTCAAAAAGAATGCATTCTGTTTTGACTTTGCATTTTTATTTGAGTATTTACTGCATGCATCTTACAACATCATTGAAAAACAAAACTGGTCTGCCATATTTTCTCGTAGTTTGGGGGTTCCTTAGCCTCACCTTAGTAAAGCATTATGACAAAGCATAATTAAGGAACTAAAATTAAGTCTACCTGAAAAACCTTTTATTATTACTTTTTATAAATGTTTTGGTTTATTTTCCATGAAAATACAGATGCAATTACTTGGGGAGGTAGAGGGAATGTGCAGTTAGTATGGATTTTTTTGTTTTGGTGTTTGTTGCTTTTGTTAGTTTATTGTAAGAGCTCTCTTTTACCAAAGTTACAGATATGATTAACATTTTCAAGATACTGAAATATTGGAAAATCTTCTTTGTATTAGTTTTATCTCATGTGAAAAGACACTCCTCCTAAATCAATTATCAAAATTCTGTATGTTTAGAATTAGGAGTAACAAAACCATGAAGATAGCCAATTTATAAAAGCCCATTTTCAGAACTGGAACAACTTCTGAAAATAAAGAGGATACTTGGCATAGATTATACTAAAGGAAAAGTCCTACTTTCATTATTTCCTGATTCTGAGAATCCGGTAAAAACCTTATGAAGTAAAAATTCGTTTGTGAAAATTCCGTCACTGAAAAGATAGCCAACCACCATCACAACCCCCTATAATAAGAGTATGGAAACTCTTACTTTTTCTTATACATTTTAAAAGAAAGATTAAAAGCTGTTTTGGATTTTCCAACAGCAATGACTTTGCAACTGAAAGATACACAAGTAAAATACATGCATATTCATTTTCAAAGAAACACCAACAAAAATTAAAACGTTGCTGATTACGTAAATACTGATGACGCCAATGTGGAAGTATTTGCCCCTGTGAAGGGCCTAAACAGAATCACATCTTGTCCTGATCATACCTGCCTGCCAGAACAAAGTAGGCAGCTGACCAAGTATGGGGTGTTTATCTATACAGTAGTACCTTTGTTCTCCAACAATGTCAGATTGCAAACGTCCTGGAACGCATATTTACCTGGAGGATTCTTGGCAGGATCATTGTGGCTTGGACTTCCTGATTGTCCAGAATCTGTAAAGAAATCATAGAAAATGTTTTATTTTTAATTTGTTTTGAAAGAATTTCACAATCCTCAAAAGGACTTTAATTTTTTTTTTTAGGTAGAACAATGAGGTTGGGTGTTTAAATAAAGTATACTTTCCCAAGCCTTTCAGCAACAAGATTTTATTTATCAAACTATATGAATGTCTATACATATTTCTATGTCAAAAAGGAAAAAAAGTATAGATCTGTAAGATTCATCGGGTAGAGCAAGGCTTTTCTGAAACAAAAGGTCTGATGAGAAAGGTGGTTTGAAGGTTTGGCCTGTCAGTAGCAATACGAAATACAGCAGGTAAATCCACTAAAAATGCAACCTGAGTGTAATTAAACATGCTTTAAAAAACCTGAAAATGTTTTTACTCAATGATTAAAATACACAGAAATGAGAGTCCATTTTTCTAGGATTTCATGTGCATACACACATACCCACGCCAATAATCTCTCAACCTACTGGATCCAGGCCCAGATTTGTCTGCATCCCATAATAGCCATCGATTTGCAAACACCAAGAAAAGCACAAATTACTAGGTAGAAACCAACATGGCTTTGTGGAGAGCAAATTGTTGGATCAATTTAATTTCCCTCTGTGACAGACAGAGAGACTCTACAGATGAGGAGGAAGAGGATCAATGCCATCTATCTGAATTTCCTATCTGAGTTATTCCTCATCAATGCTGCAGAGAGGAATGTGAAGGCTACACTGCTGTTAGGCAACACGCCTTCCCTAACTAATCCCATCCTGTTTTTGTGTTTTCCTCATTTCTCTTTCCTGCATGTCCTCCCTGCATTTATCTGTGTCATTTGCCCCATATTATTATACTCTTACTTGCACATCTTTTGTAATTTTCTTTGGTTCTAGTATTTAAGTTTCGTCTCCCCAACTAAATGACATGCTCTTAAGCAGAGGTCGAGATTCTGTCTGCTCCCTCTGTATCTTCCTCAGTGTGCCATTCATTGTCTGTGATGCACAAGGCTTTCAGTGAATACCACAGAAATGGATGGCTCTGATTCAGCAGCCTCCTTTGCTTGCCTAGGAAAGGCAATTTTGAACTTGCTAGTAAATATCAACAAAATTTGATAGGTGGGCAAAGACATGTCTGTCTCCTCCCTAAAACCTTGCCACTGTACCTAAGCCAAGATAGGCATCCAGCATTATTTAAGCAGAAAAATCTTATGCTGGTTTTTTCAGCAGTTATTCTGCTCTTCCATTTAAGAGATTAACATACTGCAACTGCTGCTTCTACTATTCAATGCAAGGACATCCTGTGAGTTTCTTTCTGTATGAAACTTGGTTATTTATTTCTGCCCTTTGCCTCTTGCCTGCTAAGTAGATTTAATGCTGAGATCACATTTTTACCCCTTTATTATATTTCCTTAATTGTCATTTTCATTTTGCTCTAGAATAGTTTTCACGTAATCTTAGAAAGTATATTTAGTGACTCCTGTATTATCTGCCAATTATTTTGATTTCCCAAAATGGAGGTAAAAGAAAACTGACAGAGACTAGTCCTGCAAGTTGAATTCTGGTTAGAGTCACCTGCAGATGATTTGGGTTCTCTCCTAAAAAGTTCAGAGATTTGGGTACTCTCCTAAAGAGCTTCTCTCTCATTTCCCAATTATTCTATTACTTCTGAAACTGAAGCACAATTCTGTGATTTATAACTTGAGAGATCAATCTTTTTCTACATTCCTGTAAAAGATGGTACAATATTGACCACTTTCCAGGCACAGAGCATGATAGTCACAGAAAAATGATACATCGTATTTTGCTACAACCTCAGCTATTTCTGCCTTGAGTTCCTCTGACCAATGACCCTTGGTACCGATACTACATTGGAGTTCAATTTCTCAAGTGACTCTAACATTTTGAGGAGTTCCTATTTATGCATATTAGCATACTCACTGACCAGAGCCTTCCCATGTCTTCTTTTTCCCTCTAAAGCTGCTTCACATTTATGGAAGTCTAATGCATCCCTCAAGGTGGCTAATGACACCTTCACAATGACACATCATGAGGCAGGTTAAGGTTAAGTTTATCAACACAGGACAGGAGTTACAGACTCTACATAAGCCTTGGTGTGTTTACTTAAGTCAACTTCAAAATAGCATCACAAAGCTCTTTCCCAACAACTGGTTGCTAAAATTTGGTTCATTCGAGTAAAGAATGAAGGTCTCTTCCATTCCTAAGAAAGTATTCCATGGGAACAATGGCAGCTCCTGTGACACAACATCCCACTTGGGAAACCCTATTCTCTTCTACCGTAAGTTATATCCTTTTCTTCCCCAACTTCCAACAATTGCAGGCCAACCTCTTCAACAGAAAAAAATATAATTACTAAAAACACCACAAGCATTTGAAGGTGATCTGTAGTATATCCTAAATTTGAGTTGCATACTAGCTTTTAATGAGAATTCCACTTACAAAAATAATCTGGCATTTACTAGCACACAATGGCAGATTTCCCCTCGCACTCCAAAGTCTGTGCCCTCTCTTGAGGTAGAATGGCATATACTGGCTCCCCCAAACACAGAGGAGGGCCCTCTCAGGAAGAGAGCTAGAAAACACTTTTCAGTCTGTAAAGTCTAACATTATTATCTACTCTTAACTCTTATGTCACCTTATATCGGTCACTTAATTCAAATGCTAGAAATAAGTAACCAAGGAGTCACAGTTGGCAGAGAAATCAAAAATGAACTGCTGTTGAGGTTATCCTCCGAGAAGGAATTATTCAGAACACATCTAAATCCCTCCTAATTCACCACCCAGGTCAAATTACTCTCTACCCAAAGGTTTTATTTAACCACTTCCATCATTTGCTCAAGTCCTGTGCATGTGTGTTTGATATGTTATAGTGAATCCTACCTCTGTCCCTCACTTGTAGTGTGATCTTGTACAACATTACTTAATTCTTAGAGCTTTGGGGTCTTGACCTTTAAAAATGTAATGCTATCTATGTCATAGAATTATTGCAACAATTTTATTATAGAAAGCATCAAGCACTGGTTAGACACATTCTGCATAATCAGTAAATGAAAGATAATATTAAACATAGAGGCCACATTTAAAAAAACAAAGGATTAATAGCTTGAATGGACTTTCAGGAAGAAAGGGAGATAGGGGATGTGACTAAATTCTGTTCATCCCATGACAAGCATCTAAAATTGTCTATGGTGAATCAACTGAACAGAGGCTGAGTGTGTGCCCTCCTGAGAATT
This sequence comes from Phyllostomus discolor, assembly GCF_004126475.2. Classification (NCBI taxonomy): domain Eukaryota; kingdom Metazoa; phylum Chordata; class Mammalia; order Chiroptera; family Phyllostomidae; genus Phyllostomus; species Phyllostomus discolor. The sequence goes on along the minus strand of NC_040905.2, from coordinate 153,643,859 downwards.
CAGTGTCAATGCTGTAGTCTCCCTCCCCTCAAAACAGAGCAGTCTTATTGCTGTTGAGAAGATCTCAGAAGCTATCATGCCCAAAAAGCAGTGGATACCAGCCATCAGATGAAATTACCTTCTACAAGACAGAAATCTTTGAGGAACAAGACTGGTAAGAATGGGGTTATGAATCGACCAGCATACTGGGTCTTCAGTCTAGAAAGACTTTGATGCAGTAGTAAAATAAGAGAGGACTGGAAGGCAGTAGACTTAAACCATTTTTCCATCATCCACTCCACATTTCACTTTGTTTTCCCTGATTTCAATTTCTGTTTTTTTCATGTCCCTGTTTGTCTCTTACTGGTTTCCTGAACATAATGTCGAACTGAAATATGTACATTTTATACTCCATACTTATGAAAATCTCATGTTGTCCAGTCTTTATTTTTAAATGTAAATCAGGCATATTATAGTTCTTCTAGGAAAAAATAGTTAATGAAGCTATTTCTAAATTTCTGAATTACTAAATTACTACTTACTCAGTTCCTCCTCCTTTAGGTTATAGATTCCCCAGAGACTTATTAGAAAAAATTCACAATCTCACATGACCCATACAAACTTTTCTTCTATCTTTTTGTCTACTCCTTATTAAAAAGCAGCCAATTCTTTATGGCTTTTCTAATATCTAAACTTCACCTAAGAAGCAACCAGGCTTCCCTAATAGGACAATTTTATAGAAGATCCTGGGATACTTCCATGATCTAAATGGCTTGTCCAAAGTTAAATGGCAACTATTAACATGTATGTTTCTCTACCTGGGCCATCCATTCACACACATGACCTGTTAAGTGGTTATGACACAATCTTAAAATCATGCAAAGCCAAATGATCTTTTAGTAGATTAAATATTTCTGGGAACTTGACCTTCCCCTAACTTCCTACCATTTACCAATACATTCAAAACATTTTTCACAAATCAAAAAAAAGAACTTTTAGCTATTCATTCCACCTACATTGGAAACAATAATGATTATCATGGAAGTGTATACATCAATTGATGCTTTTAAGAGAGGCCAAGTCTAAATCAAATTTAGTTTGGATTCTCTCCACTAAACAAAGGACATACTAATGTTTTACTTATAGTTTGGTGGAAGTCCAATAAAATGTTTGTTAAATATGTAAGATAATAAATAATGACCTGTTAAATGTTTATTACTGAGTATTAACTTTCTTAGGGAGAATGAACTCAATTATCTGATATGGGTGGATCATCAAAACTGTGAAAGATTTTTTGAAGGTCATTAATGTAAGCATCAATTAAATGCAAATCAATAAGATTTATGGAACACCTTCTACATTCCAGTTGTTGATGTTTGGAACATAATAGGTTCTCCATAAATGTGTATTAAATTTCCATTTAATTTCCAATAATGACCTTTAAAACTTTGTTTAAAAAAGAATAATATAAATTCTATGCCTTCTAGAAGCTCAGAGGCTACTCAGAGAGACAGAAATGTACAAATAAAAAATACACTGCCATAGGTACTAAAAATGAGTATATATCAAGAGGGAACAACTGGTTCTTCCCAGGATGGATAGGCCAGAGCATGTAACAAAGGATATCAGAGGGAGGTGACATTAGGAACAGGGTCTTAAAAAAAGGACAGATCTCGTATCTTTCCAGTACATATGCTACTCTGCTAACAGGGTGATCATTTTAAAACCCAAAACTAATTGAGCTACTTCCCTACTAAAACTTGTATGTATATTCTAAATACAAACAGAAAAAATTCAAAATTGTTAGTATGCCATTCAAGGAACTGTGTCCTGGCCCTTACCAACACCTGGATCATACCTTTGCCTTTCAGTTCCCCACAGTCTCCTGAGTCTTTGCACATGGTGTCCCTTTTCTTCCTCGAAGTCCTCCTTTTTAGATTCAGAACTACATGAAGGCAGAGTTGCTGCCTTAGCTAGTTCCATGGTCCTAATCTTTGGTATAGTGCCCGACACATTCAGTAGAGGAAGTCAAATAAATAGAAAACAACTGGTCTGTAAATCACAGGACTGCACAAAGAAGAAAGACTAGGCATGCCCTCTCTAGGCAGACACATGCATCAGAAGTCAAATAGACAAACACTGATGACAAGGAAAGGGGAGAGGTGAACAATCCCGAGGCTGGGTCTCGTAGTCTAATGTAAGGTTCAGTTCTCCTCTCTTACTTTCTGAAGGAGTATTTGGAAATGGGCAGGAGTAGATAGGGGAAACTTTTATGAGTCAGAGATTAAGTTTTTGTTCTCTTCTACAAAGGGATGAGATGTTTGGTGGGGATCTAGAAAGCAGGCCACTAGTCTGCAAGCCAGAGGATGAGAAGCTTTTAATGAACTTTGTATATAAGCAGCCTTTCTACTTATTCCAGGAATTCATTTTATTCTCTGACACCATGACTTGAGTATCAACAGGAAAACTAAAATTAAGAAGCATGATTTTAATTTATAGTCATTTTGGTGCAAAGAAAGAACTGAATAAACTCACTTGTCAGTTCCCTTCTAGCTCTAAAATTCTATGATTCTTTAACAATATAGCTTTTATATCCAGGGATATCAAAGAGTAAATGAAACCCACACTGTAACCTGTTAACCTACAGATAGCCTCTTGCTAGAACTAAAATTAGTCATCATGTGATAAAAGGCTCCTTTGTCATATTCCTTTGCTTTAAGCAGGTAAAGAAACAGCCCATTGTCAACTAAAAAATATGGGATTTTTTAAAGGCTTACATTAGTCCCCTTCTTTCTCTCCAAAACATTTTTAATTATCACCATACTAAAATAGTATACTTTTACAAATTAAATAAAAATATAGCATGCCAGAAAGAATCACTTAAAAAAGAGAAAAGTCAAGATGTACAAGATAAAAACTTGAGGGCAGGGGCACAAATGCATGCACTTAATAACAGAGACACAAAAAAGTAAGACAAAAACATCCACCTTTTTATAGGAAAGAGGGCGAAAACTATTCTTCTCCTTGGGCAAAGCTCATTCTCTTCTTCCACTTCCCTCTTTCTGCCTCACTCTTGGCAGTTTACTGTCTACAATGACTGATTTGGATTTATTGTGAGTTAGCTTTATGTAATCACAATTCCGATTACATAATTTACCATATTTTTCTCGAGCACAGTTAAAACACAACACAGCTCAGTTTTAATGGAGGACTGCTTCTTCCATTGGAGTAACACAAACCTATAGTTTTACAATATTTTCTTTTTCCTCTATTAAATATTTATTAGAATAACACAAAGAAAGAACATGGGAAGACTGAGTACTTTCCTTGTCTCATATTAGCATATAAATGTGTAGGAAAATACGCTCGCGCACTCTCTCTCTCATATCTCTCTGTCTCTTCTCTCTGCTTCTATTTCTGTCTGTCTGTATCTTCTCAAAGGGACATTACATTACATGGCATCCACTTCATTGCAAAGCTTGGTTAACAATCTAACCTTGGGAAGCACTGACTCCGTCAGTTTCTTAATGGAGTCCTGTAAATATTTTTGCTGAATCTGTATTCCTTTCCCTAAATGCAGTTCTGAGCAGGAAGAAAAATCAAACCTCTCTGAATACTTTTGGCAGGACCAAAATAATATTGTGGAGACATGACTGACTTCCTATACCACGTTTTTTCATCTATATCATTTCCCATCAGAAGGCACAGACTTTTAGATCTCTCTTTCTATTGGTTAATGTTGATTTTTTAAACATATGTTTGATATGGCTAAATTCATAATTTTAAAGGATGTTGCTATTTCAGTCTCCTAACAGATAAAGTAACTTAATTAACCAAAGAAAAACATAGAACTAAAGAGCAAATGTGTAATATACCCTCTCTATTTCTTATCCTTACAGATTCCATCTAGATCTATTACTAAACTTTATTTTAAAGAGCCACTTATTTTTTTGCTTAACAGGGAGAGTAGGTTCAACACATCATATCTCAAGGATGAAAATAAGAATTTGTTTGGGATCAAGACCACAGTTTATCCACAAGGAATTAGCTGAAAAACATAGGTCACTGAAATTTAAGAAAAAAAAAAAATCACATACCTGTACAAGAGAAATATCATACCTATCCATGCCAGGGACTACTGACCAGTGCAGATAAAAATACCCTGCACAAAAAAATGTTAAACCTCCCAAGATCTCTGACCAAAGGTTTGCACCACTTCCTTAACTAGCACCAAACCGCCCACAAATGAAAGCAGGGATAATCGTATCTGACCTTTCTGGCCTAAGATTAAGTTCCATGACTCCACTGATCCCAGGATTGAGTGAACTAAAGGTCACGTCCAGGATCATCTACGCTTCTTGCTTTCTCAGCCTTTAGCCTATAGAATGCAAGGACACCATACTGGTCATTGCCCAGATTGCTAACTTTTTACAGTGTGTTTTCAATTAAGTAAATAAAATGTAGTAATTAAATCAAGATTGCGTAATATGTTTTTGATTTGTAATCTCATTTAAATTAATTAACTGACTCAATCCTTGTTTAGTTTTTAAACTGGCCTAGTTAGGAAAGAGTTCCTGGGAGCAAATCCAGTTTTCTATCTTTAAAAACAAGGCAAAGCAATCTGGCATACTTAAAAAAATTTTTTTCCTTTAATGCACCAGCAAAATATAAATACAGAGGCAAGTGTGTTAGTGTAGATGAAGGAGGAGTTTTATGGTATGATTTTTGACTAAAAAAATAGCTCTCACACTAGAGAGAAATAAACCAAAACATTATTTATTCAAAACATTTCTTTTCCAGTTTTATGAAGATTGCATGTTTGTTGGAAGCAAAACATTTCCAGCTGTATTTTAAGTTTCTGAAGAGAGTTGTAAGATTTATAATCTTTCATAAATACTGCCCATATCTCATAATATTAAATGAACACGCCACTGCGTACTTTAAGGAACAATTTGCCAATGCACCCTGCCACATGAAAACAATGAAATCTTTTCCAAAACCCAGCCAGATCCAGTAGGAAAAGATGAGATGAATGTTCTGTCTTTCCCATCTGGGAGACATTGTGGATTTCAGCTATACTATGTAATATAATTTTTTTTCTTGGAAACCAAGAAACCTGCATTTTATAGCAAGGTATGTAGTGCAAAGAGAATGTTGGTGAAATACGAATCTGGAAATGAAAACCAGAATGTCATCAGACTCAAGAACATAATTTTGGAGGCAAATTGAAAAATCAATGCAAAATTTCAACATAAACCAAATGCAATGTTTATGATCCTGTTAGTCTTCCTCTTAAAAGGAAAGCATGAAAACTAAATACACTTTTACGTCCGAAGTCCTGAACAGTACTTGTTACGCTGTCTGGCACAGTCAGTTGCTTATCTGCTTTATTCTGTCCTGGGGTCTTCACGCATTATTCTAAATCCTACACATAACACATCCCTGGGTATACATGGCCCTTTTGTGCTGCGTCATTACTTGTATCTCTCCAAACTTGATATAATGTTGGATATCTAGATTAAAACCAGACACAAGACTTTCTAATATTTCATTGGCCATCCTTCTTCTCAGGGAACAGGACATGTTTTCTCAAAACTGTCTGAACAGTCAGATCTCCTGGGTTCCATTAAGCAACTGCCAACCACTTGGACTCTGGCCCTTAGGAAACCACTTCATGCCTGAATCAGTGGTTCTGAATAAGAAAAAGGTAAGAGTGTTTAAGCCTTAGTCATTTCCAACAGGATTAAGAGGAAAAAAGAATAACTTCATACAAAAGTAAAAATATGCTCAAGTATTTGTGGGGAAAGGCTAAAATTTTCTTTTAATATCCTTTAAGGTTTAATTCCCCCACCCCACTGAAAAACCCACCTAGTGAGTCCCTCTGTTTTCACTCTATATATCCCCTTGAAAATACTAATAACATTGGTAATTAAAGGACTGGATTGGTGTCCAGCTCTCCTGCCGGATTATAAAATTCATGGGTTTAAGATACATGTTAGTTTTATTCATTGTCTAGCATAATTCCTGGCACATACGCTCAATCAGCACTTGTTAAATAACTGAGCACTATTTAACAGTGAATATAAGATCTTGATGGCTGATATCACTTAAAACACTTTTCATCTTCTTCAAATTATAAATACATGCTCAATGATGCCAACCATATTACTATGTACACATACTCTATTTTTCAAGTGTCTGCAACCTCTCTACAAATACAAATTTAGCAATTGATTCAGTCAATGACCAAAAAGTCATATTCTTAATTTTTCAGGGCTCATTTTATCATAGGCATGTGTGCCTAAAAAGAAATTTTTTACTGGAATAGACTTCTCCATTACATGAGGTAAAAGATAGTCTGCCAAATTATTAAAATGTTAAAATCATGAGTTTACAGACAAGAATTGGATGGGTTCTTTACATATCCTATTAGTTACACATATATAATTAATAACTGGCCATTGCTTTATTATTAAATCATGGTTCTTAAATCATGATGATATAGTTATATAAAAATACATGCATATATTCAATCAAAGGTGCATAATAATGAGCAGAGTAATAGAGTAAGACAAAGATAATATACTTTCTACCAAAGTAAAGTAGATCTGTATACCAGACACTCATTACTGCTTTTGTTTCATCATAACATTGGAGGGAAAGTCAGAGAAGTCACTTGATGAAGCAGGAAGCTTGCTGATGTGCCAGATAAGGGCATCAAATGTCCCAACAGTTCCTTGATAAGTGGTTCAAAGAACTTCTGTTCCCATGTTTTCAGGGCAAAAGCTAATTTACCAGGAATAAAACTACTTGAATAATACATCATGTGAACTAACATTTTTGAAAAAGGATAAAATGAGGAAACAAATGAGGAGATAGCAGCTTCCTTCTACAAATTAAAACTATGCATGAAAGGAAAGTAACTCAATTTTACTGATTAAAATAAATGGCTAACTAACATTGTTTGATTCTTATTTTTTTAAATCTAAGCAAAGTAGATACCATGGTACTGACTCTCCCATAGGGTCTATTTGTTTATTTTCTTTTAATTTTGTATTTATCGATTTTAGAGAGAGAGGAGAAGGGTGGGAAGAGGGAGGGAGAGAGGGAAAGAGGGAAAGAGGGAGAGAGGGAGGGAGGGAGAGAGGGAGGGAGAGAGGGAAGAAGATGGGTGGGAGAAACATTGATTTGTTGATCCACTTATTCATGCTTTCCTTGGTTGCTTCTTATATGTGGCCTGACAGGGGATTAAACCTGCAACTTTGGTGGATAGGAACAACACTCTAACCAACTTGGCTACACAGCCAGGGCCTTTTCCTTCTTTTTTTAAAGAGAGGGTTAAGATTATTCTAATATGAGAAATAATATGTTTGAAAGTATTCTGAAAAGTTTACAACCCAATAGAAATATGAATATTTTTATAATTTTATGGGGCATTATTCTGTCAAATGGTCATTTTAAGAGGAACATTAAAAATATAGGTAATTTTAATCAAATATAATTTAAAAACCTATTATAAAAGCCTAGCATAGAATCTACTGTTCATTGCTATGGTTATTTGAGAAATGAGAAAAAATGAGAGGCATATCCACTTGCTACATCCACTCTAAAGGGAATCAGGAGCATAAGAGCACAGAGCTCCGTACCATGTACTCAAAATTCCTTCTATTCTGTCATATTACTTAGCTTGTCATTTTTGTTAATGCATTGATTTTAAAGAAAGGAAGAGGTGAGAGAGAGAGAGAAACATTGATGTATTGTTCCACTTATTTACGTATTCACTGGTTGATTCTTCTACATGCCCTGATGGGGCATCTAACCCACAACCTTGGAACATCAGGATGATGCTCAACCAACATAGCTTCCTGGCCAGGGCTCTTACTCTGTTTATCTTTAATAGAGATTTAAATAGACTCCTTATGATTCAAAAATCTCTAAGCTAAATTTAAAGAGTATAAAAAGGAAAAAGTTTCTGCATAATGTCCCATCCATATGTCTTAACCCTCAATGGCATCAAACCTATGTAATTTTATACATCAAATGCCTTCCAGATGTGACAAAATTTTAACACAGACCAACTTCAAGTTCTTTTACTGAAGACTCATCTCCCATGCTCATAAAGATTATTTTCACTGCACATAACATTACACATGGCTAATGTTCAATTTTCCAAATTGATTATTACACTGCTGTTTCAAAATCAACATTGCCTTCCAATCAAAAAACAAACTATGCTGCATACCTAACATCCAAAAAAATCACAAAAGCACCAGAAACCACATCATTATTTCTCATTTGTAGACACTGCTTGATTACAAGGACAGTTGAATTATTCTTTGCCCATTCCTAGTATGTCTGAGAGATGGAACATAGGAGGAGAGGTCGTCTACAATTCTTTGTCAGAGCTGACTGCTATCAGAACAAGTGACCCTGTCACCTGTTATTTCTGGTTTAGAAGATTGCTTCTAATTAAAGAAGACCAAATCATTCCTGACATGTAAAGTATGTTAAAATTTAAAAATGAGCCACAAGATCATTCATGGAGAAGTTTCAAAAGCATCTAACAATATGCTATGATAAAAAGACAAACTAAACTTTCTAGTAGAATTTTTTAAAAAATGAGTCCCTTGAAGCCAGTAAGAAACACTGATATGATAAGACTCTGGATAATATCATGCAAACTTAATCCCTCCCACAAAATAAATGCTTTGAAGTTTACCTCCATTCCATCCCCCAACCCCTCCCCTGGAATCAGATTTGCCAATATTGTGTCATTTGTCCTTAGGGCCATCCCTCCCTCTTTTTCTGCAAACTGCATTTCCCAGTACTGTCATCAACTGGCTTCAAGCTAGGTCCAACCAATGAAAGGCACTGGAGGGGGTTTGGAAATTTGGAGGGCAGGAACAAAATAGAAGGGGAGGTTTTACTTCTCTTCTCTCAACTTGGACAGGGTCTCCAGGCTATGGCTACGTCTCCTTTGTGGTTCTAGCTTCCAGTAGGTGGGCCCCTCTCTCAAGGTCTGCACCCCCCTCAGGGAGCTCCCATGCAAGTGGTCTGGTAACACCACTTTCTCCCTTTATCGCCCCAGCCCTAGTTGTGGTAGTGGGTTCCTACTGATGAGAATGTGTGAGTTGCCTTACTATCCATGTTCTAACATCAATGTAAACTGATTCCCCCCCCCCCCATGAATTTCTCTCTATTAGATTCTGATTAAGAGCTCTATTTTTCTGGACCCTGAGAGATATATGTGTATATGCTTTTTTAAAAGATGTTATATTTAGAGAGAGGGGAAGGGAGGGAGAGAGAGAGGGACAGAAATATCAATGTGAGATAGAAACATTGATCAGTTACCTCTCCTATTTGCCCTGCAACCCAGGCATGTGCCTTGAGTGGGAACTGAACCAGTGACTTTTTGCTTTATGGGACAATGCTCAACCAACTGAGCCACACTAGTTGGGACTGCTTTTTGAAGTTTGATATATTCATCACTCCAGAATAAATGTCAGGTAGTAGAGTTAACAGCATTAGAATATTAATAAATTCAAAATATTTGTTGCGATTCTCATTTAAAAAGGTGGTAGTGAAAAAGCACTGCCCTAACTCAATACTAAATATGAAGTACTGCACCCCAAAGTCTTTTGTAATACACAACAGTGACAAATAAAAACAATTAAGATTGTTTTTATCTTTAAAAGATCAATTACTTAGATTTCCAATGCCATGCTGTAAATACACCTCTTCCTGGAGATCTTCTCATAATCCCACCTATCCAGCCAAGTTTACTATTTCTTCTTTTCACTATCTCATAGTTAGTCTTTCTCTCCAAATTTTAACAAGTTACATGATGATGGGGATTTCTTTCGGTATATGTGATTTTCCCACAAACAGGGCTATATGCTCTTTGACCAGATCAATTATGAGCCTGATTATATTTATAGAACACTATAAATTCATTTATACTTCATGGCACAAACAACTTTGAGTTTCTTGTAAGCTGCCTGAATAGCTAACAGTATCCTGTGGAGATAATCAAAAGGTTGTCTTAAATGTATAAACAATACACAGCAGCAACATAATAACAATACATACTTGAAAAGAGAATTTCAGCATTACTCTGTTTACTCTAGGAAATAGTTCATAAGACCTCATTTGACATTCAGCATTTTCACATAGGAAAAGTCATAAAATATAAGTACACAAAAATATTTTCATCTTTCACAACTGTATAACCTATGATGCTTTATTGGGACACTCTATCAATAGGAGATTAAAAATATTTACATTTGTATGTATTGGGAAATACATAAACTCACAATACCAAAACTTTACAATCACCAATGTAAACAGTGCAGATATACTTGATGTTTTATAGTGTGCTAGATAATAGCTCCACGAGGGGAAAGTGACATCATGGAAAATATACAGGTGGATTAACACATTGCTCACTCCTGATGAAACCTGAACAGGACGACACGGGTGCCTGGCGGGGCCCTCAGCTGCCAGCATGGCACCGCAGTGCCACGGCCCTGTGCCTCCTCTCAGCCATTTCCTACTCTCTTACCCTCGAGAGTTTTATTTTCACCTTTCTAACACATTAGTGTCTAGTTTGTGAGATTGTATCAACTGAAAACCGTCGTATTTTATTTTTTAAGTTGAACCTCAAATCGATTTTAGTCAATCTATATCACTTATCGCAAAACCTGCAAACAATGTATTTGGAGTTTTTTTGGAAGTCAATAAACAATATCTATCCACTTACAAAAGTCACAGCAAATGTAGTGGAACAAAAAAACATTAAAATAGTTTTTGAGCAAATGACTTTTTAATACTGAAGGTGGGCTATAATACCTCAGCCCTGCTCACTCTTGCTCCCTTCCGCCTCTCTCATGGAAAGATCAAGTCTCTGCGTGATAGATACCCCCTCGGTTTCTCCACAGTGCACTATGCCTGATCTGGATGGAAGTCTTCAGTCTTGGCATGTTGGCTCGAAGTGCCAATGCAGATACTACAGAGTGCTGATTGTGGTGTGTCTCTGCCCAAGAATTAAACTGAAACCATTAAATTACTTCATAAGGCCATTCAACTCCAGGAAGAAGTAATAGACTTCTGGTATAACTGAGGTAAGCAGAACTATAACCAGCTAACAAAAACAGCAAGGTTGGATGTGACTTTTTTCAACAACACCCTGCAAAGCTGTCACCTGCCTGAGAGGGCACAGCCCCTCTCCCTTCTGTTTAAGAAATGGAATAAAAACAACTACTTAAAAGAAAATGACACTTGTTATTTTGAACTGTAAACGAGAAGACTTGTATTATGCTGCTGTGTCCTCATTTATTTAGGTTTATTCACCCATTAGCAATATCAGTAATTGCAAGGAAGTCAAGAGCTCTGGACCCAGCTGGTAGGTTTTCCCAATCTGGATCCCAAGCCAAAGTTTCCTGCTCACATTAGGCTCCCATTCAACGTGACCTGTGCCTTTTTTAAAGTGACAGCATTGCTCAGCTTTCTTTTCACTGAGCAGGCACCTTTTGTAGTACTATGGATGTGTATGTCACACCATGAAAACCAAAATACAATAGACAACACAAAGGGGGAAAAAGAGCCCAGGAATCCAGGGAGGGCATTTGAAAGAAAAAGGAAGGGGTGCTTAATAGTTTTTAAACTTTCTTTTGAAAAAATAAACTAACAACAATAAACTAATAACTGGACATTCTCTATTATTATCATACAGCAACTACCAAAACTGAAATAAATTAGCTGACTTAATCCAATCAACTGGTAGAGAACAGCGCTCCTCTCCTCACTCCATTCGCCCTGCTGAAAGTGCTCCTCAAAGACGGACGCTCTCTTTTTCTGTTGTTTTACTTTATTTTCTGTTCACCTGTTTACCTGGATTCATTCTCAGCTTAACATTCATTAAGCAGTAAGACACAACAAGAGGTGCGGCGATTAAGAGGATGTCTCGAGGCCATTACTCTTCCCTTGAGACCGACAGGAAGGATCCACCTGTGATAAGTGGAAGACAGCCTCGTTTACTTGGGTTAAAGGGAAGAAATACAAACTCACTCTAGAACTTTGGAAATCGGATAAAGAGCTGTAAAACTCCATATATTTATATTTTTACCTAACTTCTCATATTTCCCATTAGAAGGCAAGGTCTGACAAAACTTGGGACATTTCTGATTTTTCAGCTAGTTTGTGGAAGCAGATTCCTGTTCAAGGGAGGGGTTGTGTTTGGGTAGCCCATAGCCCACACCAAGATATGCCACCTTTCACCACAAAGCAAACAATAGTACTTAAGTCAACATCAAGTTAATGATGTCTCCTCCCCAGAGAACATGTCCTCCAAGGTTCCTTGAAATGGGTTGGAAGGTTAGTAGCAATTTTACTCCCAATTCTCCTATCCTCACTAACAAAAAAAAAAATAAGGGCTAAATTTATCATATCCTCAGAATTATAGAGGCTCTAAGAAAAAACCTTTTTAAAAATCAGATTATTTGGATAAGTTTTCCTTAGGCTGTTTATTTAACCAGAGAAACTTTGACCTTCGGTATCTTAATTTATCCAAAGTTTGTTGTCAATCTCATGGAATTTTTGAAGTTTAAGAATTGTAAAGAGCTATAAGATGCTTAAATGTACTATTTAATTCAGAATTATAAAGGAATTTTTCACTAGTCTTTCATTAATAATCAAAATGACTAATAAGTTTGGGTCCAATCAATCAATAATAGGTGAAATCCGTGTCATATATGTTGTAACAACTAGATGTTGACAGTCTCTTCCTTACCTTCCATTCGTACTGTGACAAAGATAGTAACAGTATTTTTACAATTTTCAAAACAGTTTCACCTACACTATTTTGCATTCCTAACAGAGTTTGTACTTTATTCTCGTCCTTTACAATGGCCAAGAAAGAACGTAGCTTGATAACTTGCAGAGAGTAACAGGAAACCTTGATTTTTTTTCTTGCAGTTCCCCTACTGACTTTCTTTGTGACCTCTGGGATGTCACTTAACCTCTCTCTCTCACTCAATCGTCTATCTCAAACAAGCTATAATAAAACTTTTTTTATCCCGGTCCTCGGGGGTATTAAAACAATGAATCTGATAGGATGTTTCTAGCACACTTTGATCTCTATAGGGAAAGTTGCCATAAAAATAAAGACATTGTTGTTATTATTCTAATTGAGTTATTTGCAAATACAGCTTAGTGATGGAGCCCAGCCCTCAGATACAGAAAACAAAATTCTGCCAGTCCTCTAGGGTACAATTGCCTCATGGCAATTATACCCATAACCACATTTCCTTATTACTGTTATAAAAGACTATGGTTCAAGGGGAGGCAAATGGAGAGTTTAAGGGGAAAAAATATGCTGTTTCTTTTCAATGGAAGATGCTGAAGTTGCAAATTTGGAACCCAAGGCTATAGGTAAACTTTGACAGAACATGTGTTCCAAATTAGTATAGTGTTTGTTACTCGTGTCAGAAAAACAGAGGTGTCCCTGAGGCTGCAGCTTTAGGGGAAAAATGGCAAAATTACAAAGGTAACCTGGCCAAACTCTAGGAATGCTATGAAACAATGACAAAAAAGTTCAAAGCTGTACCATCCTTACCAACAAAGATGGCATATCACAAAGTGTAAAAGGCACAAAGAAAAATAAAACTGAGCCGAGGAACAAAATGCTGTGGACAGTTTTGCATAAAAAGCCAAAGGGAATTTTCAGCATTATACAGACCTTTCCTTGAGTCTACAGGCAGAACATACCAGGTCCCCTCTATCAAATGTCAGCAACCATGAGAATTAGTAGGAGGTTCACTTTTAGGCACTTTAAGAGCTCCATACTGCCCTGACCCGGTGGGTCAGTTGGTTGGAGTATCATCCCAAGCACCACAAATTTGCAGGTTCAATTCCCAGTCAGGGCACATACCTAGGTTATGGATCAGTCCCTGATCAGAGTGCATACAGGAAACAACCGATCTCAATATCGCACGTGCTCTCTCTCTCTCTTCCTTCCTCTCTCTCTAAAATCAATAAACATATCCTCAGGTGAGGACTTAAAAAAAAGTATTCCACATTCCTCAAATGGAATTTTTCAAGGTAAAGGAAAAAACTGCTTTGCATTACGAAATGTTAGAGACACTGACATTTATGAGCAACACCACTGGGCTCAGCCACCCTGCACACTTCAAGCAGTACCATCCACACAGCAGGCTAAGGGGCGGGAGCTATCTCCCACTGCTTAGCGCACAACCAGTGGTGGCCCCATGCATCATGGAAAAAAGCTTATTTTAAAAATCTTAAAATTTGGGGTTCAAATAAGAGACAATTATTTAAATCAAGTTTCATATATTGTTAGTTTTTTTAAATTTTGATCTTTTGAAAAGTGTGTTATTATTTTCAGTTTACATACAATCTAGAAATACACATTAAGCTCTAGGTATCAAAAAAATCTTTGAAGGAGACATGCAACAATTTGCTGTATGATGACAACAAATGCTACTTGCCTTATTTTGATTTTGCAATCAGTGACACATTCAGTCCACTCATTGTAGTGAGCTCAGAATCATTCTAGATTCCTGTTAAAAATTCATATTTCTTGACCTCACTCATGTGGCTAAGACTCCTACAGCAGTGTTTGGGGCAAGAGAGTGGCATTTTGAACAGGAACCCCAGGTGACTCTCTTCTGAAGAATTCTCAGACTGTCACAAGGATGCTTGTTCACATACACAGAACTGGAAAGCAAAAAGTAGTGTGCAACTATAGAGTCCTAAAAAAGCAAACAAACAAAATGCAGTCTTTAAGCCAAGACCAAAGTCCACTTTTCTCACTCTCTCTGCCATGCACCAGGATTCAGCTTCAGCCAAAAATCACATGTGTACAGTGAATTCTAAAAAGCAAACTAAATCTAAATCCACATTGAACCATTCTGAACTCTATCACACTTCACAGAGTTTTAAATAGAATTCTACTAGAATCACCATCCCCTGACTGGCCAAGGGATTCTTTGGGTTCTACTGCTTTATCCAAGTGATCCAAAGTGACCCTAGGTTCCACTTTTCACATGTTCCGTTGTACACTTTTCTCCAAGTCGAACACAGAAGGATTAAAAAGAAAACACAAATATTGGCATAGGTGACTTGAGGTTGCTTGACCTTTCCAAAGGAAGGTTTTTGGCAATAGTGTCTTGGCAGCTCCCTGGAAGGCAAGGCCAGGACACAAAGAGGAAGACAGGAAGCCGGGAGCTGGCCATGTGTCCTTGGCAGGCAGCAGTGCGGCAGGGTAAACCACCTCATCCCTGCCAAACCAGAAACAGTGGGGAAAGCCCAGCTCACTGGCAAGTCGCAGCCGGCTGAAGTGTAACATCCTCGGCTTTAAATGCCTGATAAAGTTAAATGGTGTGCCAGACCCTAATCTACTTAAGCAGAATCCAACATTTCTTTCGGAAACTAAATTTGCTCCTGTCGGTGCTCCCTTGAGGGAGCGGAGAAGCAGCACCTTAGGATGGTGAGGACTGGTAAGGTGGAACAAAGATGCACTGGTGTCGTTTTGCTTTCGTAAAGGGCCATGTACGTTGGTGCTTTTGATTATGCCTAGCAAATGTTCCACTTCCTCGTTTATTTTCCTTCAGAGGAAACTCTAAAGTCAACATTGCATATTGAGTATGAACTTGTTCATTTGAAGGTTCCAGGCATTTAAAAAGATTAGCAAAACCCTTTAAGATACCCTAGAAGATGACAGAGCTGCACCCAGTTTGCAGTTAGCTATTGGTTTTTACTTGCACGTTAGTTGGCTCAGTCATATTTTCTAATATATTTTCTATGCACTAACACAAAATCACAACCTTTACAAAATCACAGTCTTTTACTGCTAAACTGGGGAGTCACAAAGGGAGAAGGGGAACAGAGAAGACTGTGCAAATAAACTGCTCCTCACTGCCGCTGCAAACAGTGAATCCAGGGACCGGGCAGGAGCACCATTCTTCCCCTAGGGGAATGGTTGAAGGCTTGGTAAGAGCAATTAAAGGGGAGCACTCAGTGGTTGGGCACATTTCCTTTTATTTTCTGTTAAATTGTTCATGCCTTCTCCAAAACTCACACTGAAATTTCAAAGTGGTTCCTGCTTCTTTAAATACAGTAGCTGGTGGTGACATTAGATGGAAGGAAAAAATGCAAATTTCCTCCTCAGAATTAGGAGAGAGCACTAATAAACATAACCCATTGTTTTCTGCCCGAAGTTTCTTAGTCTACAGAATATTCATCCTTTAAGCAACCCAGTATGATTGAATCTGTTCCTGTGAACTTATACTGGTGAGCAAAATGCAAAACTCACTCTCTGATCACTATTTAAAATGAGTAAATAATAATCCTCATGACCAATGTCAGCTCTCAGAGTCAATACATTCAGCATGTCCTAACTCCAAACTTACTACTTCAATAAGCTACAACTTGCCTTGACCTTCTCAGACTCTACTTAATTGACTTTTGACACGAAGAACCCCTAACTCTAAAAAGTTACCTTTTCCTTTGGGACACACATCCTTCCTACTTCTAGAGCTCCTTTTCTGGGGTTTCTTCCCAATGTCTGTCTATCTCCTTCTCATCTACCACTCTTACAGGTTGGTGATTCCTAAGACAACCTACCCAAGTGGCCCTCATTCCTGTTCTATGTTCCCCCTGAGCAACTCACCCAGCTCCATGTTTTCAAATATAACACACTTGGAGAAGATTCCAAATCTATTTCTAGCTCTAACCTCTCATTTTAACTGCACAATCCCTGTGATATTGCCAGTGCATAGTCCCTACGCACTGTGACTCACTAGCGTACTACTTCCCCTGCTACGTACCCACGTGTGTGCGTGCACACGCAAACACTCCACCCACCCCTCAATTACTGGTGCCCATAACCACCTAGTTTCCCACGAAGAAAACACAAGCATCTGGCAACACCAACTCCCTAAAGCTTCACGTTCAGTTGTTGGTTTAGATGCTACCTTTCTTGTCCATTCCCTCATCTCTGTTTGAACTGCTGCTAAATGTTTTTTGAGCCTGCATGTCTCATCTGACAAGAGCCTCAGCCTTCTCATTCTTCACAAGGGGTCATTCTTCACAAGGAGGCCAGACTCCGTCCTCTGCACTCTCACCAGGAAGCATATCTCTCCACTCCTGAAAACACCGTGATGGCTCCCTATCGCTCAGATCAGTCTAAAACCTCCTCAGCATGGCAGTCAGGGCTCTTCGTCATCTGGCCCCAGCCTAGCCTCAAATCTCACTAGAGCCACCAGAAAAAACACTGTCTTTTACTCCTTCTCATACCCACCCCCGACTTTCCCCCGACTTAGCCCACCCAGTGGGCTAAACTCTAGCCCACTTCTTGAAATTCCTGGAATATGTTGTACAATGGCAGGTCTCTACGCCTTTGCCCATATGGTTTCCATTCCTGGAGCATCACTTCTTTCAATGCTGTACAAATTCCTGATTCATCTTTCAAAGCCCTTGAACTTTGTCCATCTTCCCTTAACCTTACTTTCTCCCACCTAAGGAGGAGGCATCCCTCAGACCACAACACCTTGCTCACACCCCCAATATGGGACCTTAACACTGCATTATAGTTGACTGCCTAGATGTTGCTGCCCTCCATAAGACTGTGACCTCCTTATATTGCAATTTATCCTGAATAATTTTGGGAATGCATTTAAGCTCTAGAAAGGATGTCATCATGTACGTACTATCTATGAAGAAACAAAAAAAGAACATTAATTCCCCAAAGAAAAACAAAACAATCTAAAAGATTCATAATGAGCTATGAGTGTATACAGTTAATTAACAAATAATATTCTGATTCTGATTGTACTAACAAGATTACCCATGAATTTATTTAAAAAACAAACAAACACACAAAAACAGGACTGAGCACCTACACGGTGCTACATATCACCCCTGGAACTCAGTCTACAATAGTGGGGGGAAACACAGTTTGTTCCGGCCTTCACGTGGCTCACAGTTTAATCTGCACTGCTCTGACTTTTAGTCGCTTGATAACAAGTAAAATGGGTTCTGTTTAGAATGTATAAATAAGCAGTATCCACAATTATTACATTTTGAAAATAAGATTGACATGTCACATAGAGATTTAATAGTACAATTAATTTCTTTTGTTTGATTTTCATTTTTAATGAGTAAAACACCTGAGAGAATAAAAGCCATAGCAAAGGCGTCATTGAGCTGATAAGCACAATGAGTAAAGGCGGCAAAAATAGCTATTGCACCAAAAATAACAAAACTATGAATGAACGAGGCCATGGCTTTAACATTCTCTGACCTTTACCATCTCTCGGGCTGAAAGAGATCTACTGACCAGCTCTGGGATCTGCCCCATCTACTACAACCTGGTATTGAAGATTACCTTGTGCTCACACCCCACAGACCGAATGGTGAGGAAGCCTGACTAAAGGAGGGAAAACGGCCGAAGACTGGTTTTCTATTATAACAATTCATCATCAAGAGGGGGAAAAGCTAATTTTTAAAACCATCATCAAGGTAAAGATTCTAAATGGAAAGATAAGAAAATATGAGTTGAAAATCTTTTTGTCTTTAAAAATAACTGTATATATGTATGGCACTTATATGGTTTTCTCTAATTTATATGAGAAATGTGTAAGTGAATAAATGTAAAGAAATATCATGAAATGTGATGTCACATTTATCACGGAAAACAAATTCCTTTTCACAATGTCAATTAAAACCAAATTTAGCTTTAAAACTCTATGACCTATCCCATTTTGCAGGTTAGTTGAAAAGGATCTATTGACTAACTTTGTGAGCTGAACAACTGAATGCTACTTTAGACAGAAGACTACTGCTTTCACTTTATAAGAATAATTATCACGGTGATCACCCAATTATTATAAGTATATCTGGAAGAGCTATTAATGGGAATGTATCTCTGAAACAGTCTCCTGCATTGCAGGGGACGTTTATCTTTTAATGATCACCAACACAAGTGAGCTTAGATAGCTCCTTTTGCAGCTAAGTGATTTCACCTTTGCCTATTAATAGCCCCTAGCAGGCTTTCCGAGCCGAGGGCACGGCCCCCACTGCTGCCCCTAAAGCAACTGCTGCGTTTAAGCCAGGCCCTCGGCCTTTTCTGAGACAGAGCACGGCACTTCCCCTTCGGGGAAATACCACATTCACCATGTGCTTTCCTAAATGGATGGAAACCCCCCCGCAGAAAAAGAGCTCCTCAAATCTGTGTTTCATAAACTGTGCTCCAAGAGAAGTAGCAATAAAGTTTATTACAGACCTAAAGTATCTGCACAAACCCGGTTAATTGAAAAGTGGGTGGAGAAGGCTGCCAAATTAAATGTTTACATTAGCACAGCTGTATTGTAAAAACATTCTGCCCCCTGTGCTTTGTAATTATAAGATATTTCTGGACTGTGTATCTCTACAAAGTTTATCTGCACTGCCAAGAGCGTCTTGGCAGCCGCGGCGGCAGCTCCTGGCAGCCGGCAGCTCCCGCGCGGGCAGGACCTAAAATGGCTGCCAAGGCCCTGAAATGTCGCCGGCGGCCGCCCCGGGCAGAGGCCGCGCGGCAGGCCGGCCGGGCGGGGTCTGGCTCCCACGAAGCCAGGGAGCGTGTCTCCCACATAATACGAGCTGGCACCACCACAAAAAAAAAAAAAAAAAAAAAACTGTTTGAAAAGCTCACTACAAAGCAAGATTATAATACTACAAGTTAGCAAGTGAAGACAAGGGCTCTTTCATGAAATTCCACTCACCTCAACATTTCAATTATGCTTATGCCCACGATGCTTTCTGCTAATGAAAGAAACTCGTTTAATTTTGTAGGAAAAGTTAAAAGACCCCGACCATACGGAGACGTACTGCGAAAAAGCATGAGCAAAGCCAACATTTTCCCATTTATGGCATGATTTTGACATGGACTTAAGAGTCTTCATCAAAGCGAATGTGGAAAGAAAATGAAAAGAAAAATAACAATTTTCTTCCTTCTCTTTAAGAATCTGTACTTTCCTTATATCAGTGCAGGTAATAAATTTTTAAAAAACCTTTTATACCCTCCTGCGGCAAAGACCCACCACACAAAACCTAGCTAATGGAGGAACCGAGACGGCAGGACTGCGCACGGGGCGGCGCGTGGGCTGGGGGCCCCTCTCTACGCTGGGGACGTTCCCATTTGCTGTCGCAGGAACGTAAAAACCCTTGGAAAACACAGGTGAGATGCTGCAGAAGCACACCTAAATCTCGCATAATGTTTATTGTCTCTGTCCCTTTTTTCCCTCCATTAAACTTGTCCTAGCTAAGATGCTGCGGTCCCAGCTGCCAAATGTTACATAATGAGGTCACTGGACTTTCCCCTCTTTCGGGCGTTCCACAAGCTTAAGCTCAGGTTGAGAGACACCGCGGCCCGGCCAGCCGTCCTGCAATCATCGCTGGCACTGGTCACTGGTCCGTAACTCTAAGCTTCGGCGGAATCCAGCATGGCCTCTGCCGAGAGACGATTCAGAGGTGAAAGATAAATTCCACAACGCTGACACAGCCTGGGCATTCATTAGACTCGCTGTGCTTATTCACGAACTGCCCAGGCCTTCCACCTTTAATTATATGTCCACACACAGAATAGCCACACCAATAATTTTTACTTAATTGTTTTAAATCTTCATCATAATAAAGTCTAATGTTTCTTTAAAGGTCTAATACGGTCTCCTGTCCACTACTCCCCTGAAATCAATCTCTCTCTCTCCCTCTCTCTCTCTCCAAGAAGTATGTATACGTATGTAAGTAAATATATACACATTTCCTGAACTTTTTTAAAACAGAAAAATTTCTCACCATTATGATTCTGCACAAAAGGCATTTAGGGACTTTAATCCTTTGTTTAATTAGTTGTCAGGAGGGTCAAAGTCACGTAACTGTGTAACTACAAGCCACATCAGTGAACCAAAGTTAGTGTGTTCAGAGAGTATCTCTACTTCACTCTCCACTTACTAATACTTTTAAAACGTGCACAAATATTTTTACTTTCATGGGATTTTATGGTTTGATACTGCTAACTAGTTAACTCTTCATCCCTGAGATTCCACAAATCCTAAAACAACAATCTGTTCCACAAACAGAGGAATCAGTAAGTGCTGACTGATCACCAACTACATACAAAGAGACTCTGTGCTGTTACACACAGAACTGTGGAATTGACACAACATGCTCTACCCAAAAACTAAAATACAGTTTTTTACGTCACTTGTGTTTTTGTTTCTTATGCTGGCCATTTTTGTTGCATATTGCCAAATGGATATATTTTGTATCCCAACTAGAATACAAGTTTCTGGGAGTCATGCACTTTCTGTCTTGCTAAGTGCATAAGAAATAGTAATACATATAAAATTGATTCCTACATCTGAAAGGATTCTACTGAGAATTAATGCAATTAGGTAGTTAAATAAAACACTCATACCTCCTACATTATGCTTAAAATGTTACCATATCCTTCTCTTCATCAGCAAATATCTTGTGGATGATTAGTAATAAATTAATAGTAAGGATAATATTTGACATGTTTACATGTCAGAGTTCATCCTCAAAATAATACTATGGGGTAGGTATTATTATTATGCCCATTTCCAAATGAGAAAACTTCCCCTAGGCCATTCCACTAATAAGCTGAGACAGCCAGGGATTAAACTCAAGGAAATCTGACTCTAGAGTCCTATCTAAATTTGCAGTTTTCTCAAATTGGAGGTGTCACCATTAGACACACACACATATGGAGAGATGGGGATGGTGGCGGGGAGAGAGAGAGAGGGACCACACAGAGGTTATAACTCTACAATTACAGGGTTGCCTGGACAACTTTCCTAATTTTTGACACATAACTTCCCAATTTTCCAGGAGGAAGCCTCCCTTGAGTAGAGGTTGCTGAATGTGGTGAGTTTATGTTGTGGTTTGGTAATGTGCACAAACTAGGAGGAGGATGAGACCAGAAAACCCTCTCTGCCCATGGCAGGCCACAAATTGAGGACTAAGTCAGCGCACTCAGTTAAAGGCAAAGGGCCAACTCAGCGTGCGCAGCTCAGCGCTGTGATAACATGTGAACACCAGACACCCTTCTCAAAGCCACTACCCTCTTCACTCCCCACAAACTTCCTAATCTCTCACCAAAGTCCCGAGACTTCACCACAGGATCAAGTAATTCCCCTTCTAAGCCACATCTCACAAATGACAGTCTGATTTCCTCCCATGTGCCATTTTTCCCCATGAGTGTTGCTACATACAGTCTTAGCTGTACTTAGCCAGGGTTTAGGGGCTGATCACTTTCCCACTGATACAACACGGCTGCAAGAAGAACCAGTTTCCACTGCCACTGAAAGATCCGCCAAGACCACCTTCACCACTTCCTTCTATCCAGGTGAATGAGGCTCAAAGAAAGAGTATAAGGTCAAAATATTTCCTTGCTTCAATTTAGGTGGTTAGTTACAACAGAGAGTACAACACTATAAAATTCACAAGGCCAAGTGCCTCAGCATGATGACTCAACTCAAAAAGATGGCCAGTTGCATCCAATGGTCAAAATCTAAGTTAAAAGATTATTTCCCATTCCCAAAATAGCTCTATCCACCCCCCTCAAAGTCACTTTGAGGCATCTTTCAAATTTTATTCTAATATGTGTAATCTGATTTTAACCACCTTCAAGATAGGTCATTTTTTTTTTGAAAGATTTGATTTATTTATTTATTTTTAGGGAGGGGAGGGAGGGAGAGAGAGAAACATCAATGTGCGGTTGCTGGGGGTTATGGCCTGCAACCCAGGCATGTACCCTGGCTGGGAATCGAACCTGGGACACTTTGGTTCCCAGCCTGCGCTCAATCCACTGAGCTACGCCAACCAGGGCCTAAGATAGGTCATTTTTAAAACTCCAGGTAAGTTCTGGCTCATCTATAAGAGAATAAACCAGTAGGTGTTAAATTCAATGCCTGTTCAGATTTTCATTTCAGTCGGCATCCTTTCCAACATCAAGGTTAAACTGCCAAAGAAAGAAACAAATTATACTTATTTCTAAATTTGCTAATTCAAGAAAGTTGAATTATTCCCATTTTTATCAAAGGCAAAACCATGGATGACTTAATGACTTGGAAATATTAGTATAAATTAAAATATTCTCTTATTCCTCAGCCATAAAAAAGAAGAAAATTTTACATTTTGCAACAGTATGGATGAAGCTGGATGGAGAATATTATGCTCAATGAAATAAACCAGTCTCCTGGAAGGAGAAAGGCAAATATCATATGATTTCACTCATGTGTGGAGTCTAATGAACAAACTGAACTAACAAGGAAAATGGGGACAGACTCATAGATGGAGAGCAGGATGACAGCTAGTGCAGGCAGGGAGCTGAAGGGGTAGTGGGACTGAGCAAAAAGGAAAAAGGACTCATGGACATGGACAACAGTGTGGTGATTGCTGGGGTGGAGAGGGGAATAAAAGGGGACTGAATGGTAATAGAAAAAATACAATAAAGATTAAATTTTATAAAAGGTTGTAAGGATATAAAAAAATAAAATATTCTCTTAGTCAAATTCACAAAAACAGACATGGCTCAAACTGATTTTACTGCTACAGAAGTGCAATGGTACTCATTTTCTTGGTATTTTTAGTGACCAGATGGTTTTTTAATGCCTCTTCACAAGTATTTTTGATAAAGTGACACAAAATTTCCCCACTCCGATGACCATAATATGAAAATTCATATTTTTATTCATTTTGCCAAAAATTCCCTGGAAGTTTCCCTTATCTTTCATGAACTAAAGAAGGCCATTCAACATTCTTTGGAAGTTGTATAGTATTCTATTTTGGAGGGAAGGTACATATTTCAAAAGTTGTAAAAATATTAATCTTTTCTCAGATATAGCATTAAATTTATATAGACCCACTGATTCATTCAGTCTATTTTTTATTTTTAAATTTTATTTTTATTTCATTTGTTTTATTCTTGTTTATTCTATTACAGTGTCCCACTATTTCCCCTTTGCTCTCCTCCACCCAGCCCATCACCCATTCCCAGTCAATCCCCACAGCGGTGTCCATGTCCGTGGGTCATTCACACATGTTCTTCGACTAATCTCCAAAATATATAAAGAACTCATATGACTCAACACCAGGAAGACAAACAATCCAATTAAAAACTGGGCAAAGGACCTGAACAGCCACTTCTCCAAGGAGGACACAGAGAGGGCCCAGAGACATATGAAAGGATGCTCAGCATCAAGAACCATCAGAGAGATGCAAGTTAAAACCTCAATGAGATACACTGAGATATTAAAACCACTTCACACCAGTCAGAATGGCCATCATAGACAAATCAACAAACATGCACTGGCAAGGATGTGGAGAGAAGTGAACCCTAGTACACTGTTGGTGGGAATGCAGACTGGTTCAGCCACTGTGGGAAACAGTATGGAATTTCCTCATTCAGTCTATTTTTTCATTTAGTTTCAATATAATATAACTTCTGTGCTCATTCCATACTTGCAACATATCACCCATAGGAAGGTGGGGAGAAAAAGTCAAAGGTAACAGGACAATAAAATTGTATGGAAACAAAAATGAAATGTCTGGTAACTGGCATGTCAGAACAGAATAGACAAGAAAAAAAACTTTTAGTGCTGCCTATCCAACATCAGATTCCCACACGATCTACAAGAAAATTATGTTTCCTCTGTCTTATGAAGAATCAAGACATTATAGACCATTTTTTAAACAATTAATGAGAAAATAATGCAGATTATGACTAGTTTTTCAAACAGAGACATAGAAAAAACACCGTTCCTTTTTACCACTTGCTGAAGAATGTTCTTTTCATCATTAAATAATTATTCACTTGAAATACTAAGCTGGTATATCTTTAAACAAAGTCCACGTTATTGCACTGTCAACTTTAGGTTTTAGAAAGAAAAGGGTCAAAATCGATGAGCAAATGCAATGACGAGCACTGACCAAGTCTCAACATTTACTAGAAGGCAATTGCTAGAGAACATGCCTTTAATTGTACATACATATTTTTATTCATTAAGATGAATAAACAATAAAATCCCACACTATGGTGTCCCAGCCTCATAACACATTAATAAAGTTTCTTAAAGGTTTTGGCAGGAGGCCAAAACAGTCCATTAACTCCTTGCAAGTTGTAAAAAGAAGCAAAGTCATTTCAGTCTGTTTTGTGGTTATGAATGAAACAGCAGGCAGCCTGTATGGAAACGTCACTTTGGATATGGTGGTGGTAATGGATGCTTTGCTGCTCAATCTGAACAGTGTGGGGAGAAGTTAATGCACCCAACCACAACCCTAGCCTTGATGCACTGCAGAGCTAATCTAGTTAAAAGTGAAGGGGAAGGGGCAAAAGACTTCAAGTTGGGAAGATCTGTTTATTTTGCTAATAGGCTGTCACACTGCATCTGGTTAAACCTGCCCACTGTGAAACTCAAAAATTGTAGAATATATTTTAAGTGACTAGGACTGTTTGGCTCTGCTTATTCTTTTTCTTTATAAAACCTGGCTACTTGGGTACTCACTTGGTGAAAACTGGACTATAAATTGGTAAAAATGTCTTTCATTTAATGTAAGAAAAAATATGTTACCTTGTAACTTCTTGAATTAAGTCATATGAATAACTGCAACAATTGGTAGCTTTGTGTTTGTCTCTGACTTTGCCTAACAATTTGAATTGGAGTGCAATACTTTTCCCCAAAGCTTTGCAGTGCCATCTGTTCTCATTTTTTATGACACTACAAACATTTTCCTTTGGAAAAAGAATTCAATATTTTGCTTCCTTTTCAGAATGAAAAACAGAAAACCTGAATGAAACTAAATATATAGACAGGCATCCAAGTTGTACAACTAACGTACTAAATGTAGAGGACATTTATGTTTTTTTTTCTTATGGTTAAGATCTCTGCCCTTTCATTTTCTACAATATAAGGACAAATATTCCTATTTTTAAATGTTTTTTAAAGTAATTTGACATTTTTAAAAAAGGAATTTAAAAGAGAATAAAACCTTGAGTTTGAGAAAACCAACAATTCAGAAGAGTTTTACAAATCATTTTTGGCATTTCCATTGTGAAGAAAATACACTAAAATATAAGTGCACACACACACACACAGAGTCTTCTTTAATCCCCTACCAAATAGGAACAGCAACATTAGTCAGTTACTTCTGATTGTTAAAACCACAAATTGGCCATAATGATCTGTCACTTCATATGAGGCCAAAACATAAAATTTCAAGCAGAACAGGTAATTACAATAGGTATAGTACAAAACATCAGTCACTATTTTAATTTTTGTTTCATTTTTCACTAGGAAAAACACAAAAATATTTTTAACTTTCAAATGTGCTCTTGAATGACCTTTTTAAAAACTTCCCATTTCAATTTTCACTTATTCAGAATTAGCCTCAATATGTATCAAAACAGCTGTACGTCTTACACACTGGATTTCCCTTCAAGCTATTGTGTGAGGCACCTCCAGGTGAAACTGCGACAAGCCTAGTTAACTGGCTGTGACTCCTTTGAAAGTGTGCATAACGATTTCTTTGTCTCTAAAAGCCAGATAATAAACAACTATTCCCTAAAAGTTTAGAGTGCTGATTATATACATATATTTCCACTATGTTAGGCATAGACTGTAACCTGGAAAAGACCCAAATAGTAAAATTACAGCATTTAATTTAAAAACGAGACTGCCCTTAGCTTGATGACCCATGGTATTGTACTTGAAAATACCTATTGTGAGTGTCTAACAGTGATATTACCTGAACTACTTTTTTCAACCTAGAATTAGAATTAAATTACAAAAACTGCATTCAAAAAGTAACCTGGATTTAGATATTAATGGGTCTGAGAAGTTTCTTAAAACAAATGCACTTTATTTCCTGGAACAGTAATACGAAACACCATAGAGATGTGCAGAAACAGAGAGAATACAGGGGATGTGTAGATTGGGTCTACAATGGTTAAGACAAAGCAAAATAATCATAGTGACTTTTAAATGACACTACTATAAAACGTAATGCTAACAGAGAAAATGGGGTAGACTGCTCATTGTCCACCTTTAAAGAGGCACTAGTATAATTAGTTACTCAAGGCAAGGAACCAACAAACTGCAATTTGAGTTTAGAAGACAGAGTCCAGAAGCAGGAGTAAAGCAAGGTAAAGGGAGTAGCTGATAAGCGTGAGGGCCAGAGGTGTGTTCATTTATCACAGAGATTGCAAGCCACGCTGTACAGTTGTCCTAATATACTTCCGACCCCCATTTCTACTCAATGGCAGGCACCCTCCAGGTTAGCCCTCTCCTGAATCCATAATGAATTCTGAGTTGAACCATAGGATACCATATTATTAAAAATGATTAAGTTGTGACAATCATATTATACTCAGAGGAAAGGAAGTGTACACTTGAGAAAGACCCTCCACATCATAATTGACATTTAAAGGATTAAAACATGTAAAGAATTATCTCTCAATTAACCGGAATATCCACATCAAATGAATGCACCACTGGGCTCTATTGGTAACTGCAATTTAACCAGTATTAAATGAAATGTTTACTCAGTGTTAATGTAAATAAGCTGTCATTTGTTAAAGAATAAGTGCCACCTCCAGAGGTAGGTGGGCATTCCTTAAAAACAAACCATTCTCACACTAAAGAGACATGTTAATAAAATCCCTGAGAGAACCTAGTCTACAACTATGAGAAACTTCTATGACCTGCTTAAGTGAGCAAACCAAAAGATTCGTATTAATAAATAGTATACTTATTTTTAATTGATAAAAGCCAAACTATACCAATTCATTTTAAGATTTCATGAGTCACATAAACCACTCATTGACTTAATTTTACTTAAAATTACTCATATACTTTTGTTGCTGTTATGAAAGATTACATAAATAATTATATACTCATTTAATCCTTAAATTGAATTAACCCTTAAAGTACAAACTTAAACTATTAAAATAGAATGCACATCACAATATGTTCATTGAGTATCTCTATTAAAATAAGAAGAAAAATTTAGAAGAAAAACTATCTAAGGTAAGATTTCATCCAAAATGTAGGACTGGGATTTTCACATCAAAATTTTCCATATTAAGTCTGAATAGGTTTCTTACTGAGTAATAATGTGGATCATTTGGGAAACCATTTCAAAAATTTTATAATTCTTCTGAACAAAAACACATTTCTAAAAACTGTCTACACTTAATACAAGTTTAATAAATGTGTCCTAGATGAATGGGTTTATGTTCCAATTAATGATAAAAATAATATCACTCACATTTATAATGCTTTACAATTTACAAAGCACTTTCACTTAAGCCACCTTATCCTAACAACCCTGTTAGTCAGGTATTATTATCCCCATTTTGTAGATAAGGAAATTGAGGTTCAAAGAGATTAAATGTTTTACCCAAGGTCATAGAGGTAGTAAATTCACTGCTTAGAGAATAATTAGCTTAAGTTTAGATAAGGAACTTCCTTCTTCCCCATTCTAGCCTCAGAGACACACAAATATGACATGTATCACACATGAAATATGATACAACCAAAAATTATATATCAGTCACTTTGTACATTATAATATATGCCTATTTCCTTTTGTACTTTTGTAGGCACTATTTTTTGAAATGTAATATAACATATAATTACATCTTCCTTTTTAAAATGCTGTCATAATCCTCTCACTACCTAGGAAGTTTGCACAGCAGAAAGATTGGGCACATTCTGGAGACTTCTGTCTCAATCATTACCCACCACTATGTTAATTTTTTTTAAGCCAATGTATTTTTTTAATTTTATTTATTTATTTTTTTAGGGAGGGAAGGGAGGGAGGGAGAGAGAGAGAGAGAAACATCAATGTGCGGTTGCTGGGAGTTATGGCCTGCAACCCAGGGATGTACCCTGGCTGGGAATCGAACCTGGGACACTTTGGTTCCCAGCCCGCGCTCAATCCACTGAGCTACGCCAGCCAGGGTGATGCTATGTTAATTTTTGATAAGCTACTGATTCACCAGGGCCCTCGGCTCGGTCCTTAGCCATATAATGGATTTTGAGTAAACATTTTTGAAGTTCTTTCTGTCGTGCACTGTCCACAGCAATGGTTTTCAAGCTTTAACATGCATAGAAATCACCAGGAGAGTGTGTTCTGACCCCATTTAAGGACAATCCCCAGAGACCTGATTTACTAGGTCAGAATAGGGCCCGTGAATCTGCATTACCAAGAAGCCTGTGGGTGACGCTGATGCTGCTGGTCCAGGGACCAGAGTTTGAGAACCACTGCTTCAGCACATGAAGCCTGACCATGCTACTCTCTGAAGCCTTCAGAGGTTCCCCCAGAGTCCTGAGCATGAAATTCAAATAGTCATCCAGGTCTCCACCCAGACTCAGCCCTCAAGATAACTCTCAGGACTCCTTGTCCATGAAGCTTTTCCTCACATCCCAGGTCACTAAGCTGAGCTCCATGCCCCTCTGCTGCTTCTGATAACAGAGTGCAGTTTCTTTTGTCCTAACACTTTAAGGAATTGAAACCATGTGCTTACTGGTCTGTTTTCCATACACTGGAAGCAGTTTGTAAATGCACCCACAAGTCCCATCCTGCAACATCTAAGGGAGAAGAATTTCTTTCCCCCAGTTCACACCCTTTCCTTTAGTACTCTGAAGCCACCTTCTGTCTGCACCAGCACTCCAGCCACATGCTAACTGTTTCCAGCTTTCACATTACTTCCCACTCCATTCCCCTAGGCAGGCCATATCCTACCCGCCATCCATCCCCCTTCTTTAAGAAGTGGCAAAGATCAGGACAACCTTGGTGTGACACTCTGCTGTCCTGTCCTGAAATTCTTAATTTTTGATCAAGAAACCACAGGTATTTTGTATCCAGTCCTGAAGGCACATTATGGGATTGGATACACCTCATCCTTAGCAGGTACGCAGGACTCCCTCCCATTCTGGCTTGTGCCACCTCAACGGGCAACATTCCCCACACCTGGAAACTACAGAGAAGAGCTTTTATCTAAGAACCTGTCATACTTCCTTCTCTCAGATTACAAAAATTTATATGCTAATTTTAACTTCCTTTTTTAAAAAATGGTGTTATTTACTTACTTTTCAAGAGACAGGAGAAGAGAGGGAGAAAGGAAAAAAGAAACATTCATCAGTTGCCTCTCCTACACACCCTAACAGGGGACCGAACCCACAACCCAGGCGTGTGCCCTGACCAGGAATTGAATCGGCGAGCTTTTGCCTTGTGGGATGATGCCCAACCAACTGAGCCACACCAGTCAGGGCTATAACTTTTGTTCATCTGATAGTTATTAGTATAGCAGTCAACACTGTTGAACTTTATAGTCTATAAATTTGTACTCTTTTCCATATTTTGATTCTCTCCTTCTAATTCCATGGTCCCCACGCTCTTTCCCATTTGAAATTTATGCTCATTTTGCTGAATATGAATGTCCCATGGAGAGCTGCTTATCCCAATGCAGTGAACATGGGAGAGAGGCATATGATGTGAGGACAGTCAGTGTATATAACTTAAACTTCAAAAAGACCCTACTACTTAAAACATGTACATATATACATTATCTACGCTTAGATGTCCAATAAGAAAATCCAGAAACAGAAGAAACTCAGGACTGGGGTAAGGGCCAAGAGAGAAACAGGGGGAAGGAGAACATTTACTTTTCATTTTTGCCCATATGTAGTACTTAATTATTTCTGTAAATGTATCACTTTTAACTTTTCAAAGTAATGGCTGGATAAAAAAATAATATGTCAAGCTCATTAGTTGGGTGTTTAGTAGAGCAAGAAACAGAAAAATAACAACTAAAGCAACTTTTATATAATGTCCAGAGATACAAACATTTCCACAGGTTTCTGTAAATTTTCTAGCATATCTCTAACAGAAAAAAAAGAATACACATAAATATTTAAACAAGTAGCTTGAAAATTTTATTCTTGGCTATACATGTAATGAGGTTGAATGAAAAAAAAACAAACCAGAAGTGACAGCATCAAATGCCAGCCCATAGGAGTTGAAGACTATTTTAAGAATAAATGATTGATAAAAGTTAAATATTAAATGAGAAAGAATTTAGTATTGTGGGGTTAAAATGTCAGAAAGCAAATGTGCAAGCAGTGATATTGCTCTGACAATCCTTGCTTATTCTAAATTTAAATTACATCTTGATTCCCCTGTAAAGGAAGTTAAAAGTACATCATCAAAAAGTCATAAGCAGCCCTGGCTGGCATAGCTCAGTGGATTGAGCATGGGCTGCGAACCAAAGAATCGCAGGTTCGATTCCCAGTCAGGGCACATGACTAGGGTGCAGGCCACGGCCCCTAGCAACCGCACATTGATGTTTCTCTCTCTCTCTTTCTCCCTCCCTTCCCTCTCTAAAAATAAATAAATAAAATCTTTTTAAAAAGTCCTAAGCAAAAGAACTAGAAATGGTTAGTATAAAAATCATCAGATAAACTATAAGAATTATTCACAAGAAGTCAGATAAAATGCAGTATTTGTTGTGTTATCTGAATGATGTACTAAGAATGGGTCTAACTTCCTATGTTATGCATTTCTGCAATGCTCCAATATTACAAGAAAAAGCAAATACTACTCTTGCTATCAAAGCAAAGTTTAATAAAGAATTCTCAATCAAACTTGTCCACTCGTTTGCTTTGTAACGTGGATAAATGACCTAACATCTCAGAGATCGCTTCATCATTTTGTAGAAGGCAAACAGTAATCTCTTCCCAGCAGGACTGTAGTGAGAACTAACTGAGACACTTCATGTTAATTCCCGGCACAGTGCCTTGGTCATGGTGAGTGTGCAATAACTAGTAGGTATTACCATCGTTCTTAGTGATGACAAGAAGCTGGTATACTTTCAACTCTATTGGATACAATGAAATTCAAATTTAGTCAAAAGTCAAGTTCTATATTAAGAAATAACATGGACTTTGTCTGGTTCAGAAAAGATAGGATGGTAATGGCTCGCCTGAGGAACTTATTGCCACTGGTCAAGATTTGTTCCCTATGAATTTTTCTAAAATAAATTTAAATGAAAAACAAAATACTTAGAATCATTTTAAATTAATAATCATTTGCAAAAAAACCCCAAAAAGCCAGCTGGGCTTATCCTATGGGGAAGAGCCATAGTAACATGACGGCATATATTAGTTTACTAAGTCACTTTGCTGACCCCATAAAGGCTCTGTGAAGACGGGGCAGACACTGAAGAAATTCAAGTATGAGGAAGGCCAGAGGAGGGATGCGAGTGAGTACTGCCAAGGTTTGTCTGTATCCATTGATAAGAATGAAGAGGGGTGGGGCTGCATCCATCCCCCCCCCCACACACACACACAAAAAGGGAACCTTAGAACAGAGATGCTGTTTCCTCCAAAGGGCTCACATTCTGTAACAGCCACCTTGGTTCCATCATGCTCATATGAAGGACTCTGCAGTAGTTGCCAAAACTGCTTCTCAGAGTTATGCTAATAAAAGAAAAATAAGTGTACTTTTCCAGTAAAATCTGCATCAGATAGACTCACAACTGAAAGTCATTTATTTCACAAAGAACACCCTGGCCTCTATAAAAGATATGGTGCTTTACATTGAAAACTAGAACAGCTATCCACAGCCATCCTCTCAAATATTGCCATAATAGCATAAGTCAATTATGAATAACAGATGGAAAGTGCCATTGGGCAGAACTGAATAAAGTGGAAGATATATGAAATGATTTTATATTTAAATTAATAAGCATGTTATGCCCAAAATCATATTCCTTATATTAATTTGATCGATTTGATCAATCACCTTATTATGCTCAAAGGATGAGTAATACTAATTTTCATACCTTCTGGCCAATAACTTTTTCTCAGGTTATACCTTTTACATATATTATATTCAACCCACACTAATTTCTCTTTAAAGCAGATAGCATATAAATTAGATTGTCTTACAAATTATTTTTGGAGTGGGCATGAGAAACCAAAAGATAAGATATAAATTATCTAATTATTTAATAATGCTGGGAGATAGAAAAAACATACAAACCAAGCAAACTCTAAATGTATATTTTGTGGAAGACTCATCAAATCCTGCTCGGAATGGTCTTATTATCTCATTTAAGATAGAACTTCACAGTATCAATATTTATTTATCTGTTTGTTTATGCTCTGCTTTCTTCCCCCAAATGATTCGAGAATACTCAAAAACACACACACACATATACACACACACATCACTGAGATAAAACAAATCGGGGAGTTTATCTGAGTGAAGAGAAAATTCAGGTAAGAAAATAAAATACCTATGGGCAGTGACAGGGCACAAAACTATACGCCTTTAGGTCCTGACACTCTGCCAGTAAACTGTACTTTCTGAAGCAGGCGTGGTTTCTTCTGTGTTTGCTAGAGTTCCTATATTACTCTGTGGATCTAATGGCACTTTTAAGAAGAAGGCAAGGAGTGCTGAGCTTAACAAGGGAGTCAGAATAATGAGGTGTGAGCTACAAGGCAGCATTTGGAAGGCATACATTTTTCCCAAAGGAAAAATACTAAAGGAATAGGCCAACTGTCCAAAAAATAGTTACAAACACTATCACCATACTGAAACAAAATATAAAATTAAATTGATATGATTTTTAAAGTTTAAATTTGCCTTGCTTCCATGCAACTTTCAAGAGCCTGACTCCAAATAACAATCCCCAAACCCTGTTTTGTTTTCAGTGCTTTCTGGAACTACCATGTTTTTCCTCAAGCAGCACCTGATAAAACCCAGATTCCACCCACTGGCATTCTGTCCAAGCCAATGCTGCTTTAATAAGGCACTTGAAAAAGACTTTTCATACGTTAATGTGAGACTTTGAAGGTCTTGGGCAAGCAGGAATGTGCCATTACAGAACTCTCATGGGGCTTCTGGCCTCCTGAGAGACCAGTGACTACAGATGTCACTCAACCAGTCTACAGAGTTCCCTTCAGTTTTTATGTTTGATTTTGGTATTTAGTTTAT
Source organism: Phyllostomus discolor (assembly GCF_004126475.2). NCBI lineage: Eukaryota > Metazoa > Chordata > Mammalia > Chiroptera > Phyllostomidae > Phyllostomus > Phyllostomus discolor. Next base: position 153,609,800 of record NC_040905.2, on the reverse strand, counting down.
AGGTGATCTTACCAAGGGCCAAAGAGGCGATTATTACTGCCCAGAGTTGGTCAGGGGTTTGACAATGGAAATGCACTGTCCCTTTTTCCCATGAGCTCAAAGTGGAAATGGATTTATTTAAGCACAATTGGCCTTGATCACAACTGATACCTAGATGTCTATTAGCCTTTTGTCTTATAAATCCAGGTAATTTCAGTTATTGACATATCTTCCTTCTGACCAATGCCATCATAAAAAGACAGACATGTGTTAAGTACCTGTTTGTTTATGTTGCTCACAGGTACCACATAGTGATTTTTTAAAGAGACACTTCTTGCCCTTTAGGGAACATAAACCATTTTACTCTTTGTGTTCTACTAGCTTAAACTTAATACCAATAAGTAATCGATTCATTCTCCAACTATAAAAAACAGTGCTACTTCTGTATTAAAAGACTGGCTAATGAAACTCATGCAGATAACCCAATTTGTAAAAATTTTGCTTCTTTACCCTTTTGTCTCTCCTCAAATGTTGACTTCTGTGGAGTTCAGCATATCCTCTGATGATTCCCTCTTTGCCATGTTTACAGGGTGTCTTTTTTTTAATTTGGTGTATTTAGGAATACAAAAATTTTCTATAGGAATAGTAATCAAAGGTGCAAATAAATAATGATATAATTTATTATCCTGATTATAAATATTTCTACGTATTATCTTGGTTAATAGACAGATAAAAGCTGCGTTATCTTCAGAGAAATTTTAAGAGTCATCTTAAGGCACTAGGTTAAAAAATATCTGAATTGAAGAGATTTTTCCAAATAAGATGTAATTTAGGGTTACAATGTCAAAACTGTAAACCTAAAATTAAACCTACTAACTATTTTGGTATGCAGAGTCATTTACTCAAAATTACCAACAACTCTACATTGTTGCAAGAGAACTGAGTCAAGCCAGGATTTTGTTCATTCCCATTATTCCCATTTTATATGCGTTTTGTGGAGGAGGTGTTTTTGCTGAGGCTTGTTTCCTTTTCCTCGACAGTGGGTAATGTTACAGAGATAAATGCAACTGCCTACAAACACTCCGGGGCAGAATTCAGAAAGGAAGCTTGAGTAAATAACACTAGGTTTAATGAGAGTTGAGAAATTCAGAATTCTTCAGATGACAAGAAGATGGTATATTCTTTCTTTTATATCATGGAATTAAAGCGATGGAGAAAAAAGCAATGTATCAAGCATTCTCTTGAAGGCCAAAGTCTTGATTCATTACATTAGAATGTACCCTGCGACTCTGAAGGAAAGATTCCTTGCCTGGGAACTAGAATAACTTCCCCGTGAAAGGCTGGATCTCCACCAAAGCCACTTCTCCATCTCCAGGTTTGGGAGAGCATCAAAGCAGCCAGCCCCTGTCCCTGGTAAACAGTAATCTCAGCATAGCATGCCTTCTTTATATTGAGCCAAGAAATTTCTTCCCAACAGCTTGTGGTCTGATGGGCTCATCTGCCTCCTTTCCAGGTGGAGAGAAGGCGAAGTCAGGGAACAAGATCCCCTGAATTCTCTTCACCAAGGATTACCAGACACCTGTTCTAAATTTTTATCTCATTATTGCTGATAATAATGACAATGTAGATCCACTGCAAAGTCTCAGGCTACAAAGAGAACACAGCTCTTTCTAATTAGTACAAGCATCATAAACAAGGTAAACGCACCTCTCTGAAGCTGTCTTAAAGCCCTTGTGGTTCACAGGCTCAGAGAGAGATGCTTTCACTCTGCTTCCACATATTTTATGAGGGGAAGATGTGGCATTCACCAAATATCATAATATGGACGTTAAGAGGCCGGGTTGTTCTGCACAAGGCATCCTCCCTTCTATCAGACTAGAGCTCTGGGACATCAGGAGCCCTGCCACAGAGCTCCCATATCCTCCCACTGTCTCTCTGGATGCAGGACCTGACCCAGCGTGTCCTTACCAGTGGGTCACAGCCAACAGCTCTCACATCTGTGTACCCATCACCCCCACGTCCTCAACACTAACAAACCTCACCCCTCCCCACACTTCCTCCTCTTCCTCCAGCCCCTCACCCAGCTCTTTACTCTTCCCTAAGGAGCCCTCATTTCCCTTCCGGAAAACCCCTTCATTAAAGCGTAACTTCCTCGCCTCTTGCCCTTCTCATCACTAAAAATCAGCTCTGTTCAAGTGAGTTTCCACTGCCCCAAGCTTCTGCTCTTCATCCAGTGAGATCTAATGCCCCTCTTCCCTGCACCCAAACTCACATCTCATCCTGGTCTTCCTTCCTGTCCCTCTCTCCCCTTTGCAGGGAGAGTTTTCTGCTCTGAACTAGTTTTTATCCTGTCCACCAGCCTTCTACCCACCTCCCAAGTCTGCAAGCTCCTCTAGAACTGCAAAGTGAAGCAAATTATTAAACTTTGTATGCCCACGTCAAGCCAGATGTTGACATATCAGGAGTCTTTCTGCCCTCCTGACTCTAGCTCTGACTGATATTGTCACATTTCACTTGTAACTGGTAATCCTCTCCTTTGTAAAGTGGTTCCTGTCCTGTAGCCCAAAGTGCAAGATTCCCTTGGCTTGAAAGATTAACCCACTACCTAAAATCCAGAGTCAGAAGTCTCTTATCCCTTGAATAATACTACAAATAGTTGATACACCTTCAGTGCTGATTATGTGCTTGCTAGGTACTGTGCTAAACATGCATTATCTCACTCAGGCCTCACAGTAACCCTATAAGATATGAATGCATCAGGTTAAAACATGCAATTTCAGATTTTCAACTTGATTTTGACATATAAAACTGTTATTATGCATTTATATGTGCATAATTATTGGCCCCATTTTACAGTAGGGAGAACTGAGGCTCAATGAGACAAAATAACTTCCCCCATGTTACAAAGCTTGAATACACAAGACCCCAAAGCTCATAGCCAATATACCATATTGCCCCTCAACCTTCTCTTACCCGCCTTCCTACTTTGCACAGAGCTGGCCCTGTCTGCAGACCTCTACTTAGGCAATTCTCATTTGCATTATATTCTTTTAATCACCAGGCTAAGATCCCCTTTCTTCCATGAAGTTTTCCTGACAAATCCCAAGTTAAGTTGATCCCAGCCCCTGCTGGAATCCACAATATAACTTTATGAACTGCCCTTCCCTATGACCTCTATGCCCTCTACTCATTCTTTACCCATGAGTTATTCTTCTCAAACTAAGTTGCGTGCTTGGCAAAGCTAAAAAACTGTAGCAAGTTATGTCATTTCCCCTCTCCGAGCCATCGTGTTCTCATTTATAACATGAAGGTGTTAGAAAGGTCCAGCAGTCCTCAAATTTACTTTTAGATTAAATAATAAAAATGAAATAATAAATTTAATTTTAAAATAAAATGCCAGTACATGAAACAGATCAAGGCCATCTTATTTAAAAAGGGAAGGCATCAAGAGCCTGCCTACTTAGCACCATGCATTACCTCCCCCTTTATAAAACACAAATAAATAAAATCTTGGCTTCAGCCAGGAGGCAGCAAGTTGTGAAGTTCTCCTTTTGATCCTTCGATCCCTATTTCCAATGCCCTGAAGCCCTTCTCAAACTAAACTGTGCTAAATTGGTATTAATCAGTACTAAACAGTACATAATCATATAAAGCCTTTTTGATATTGCAAAGACCACCTACCTTGTCAACTGCTTCCAATCTCTTATTGTTCCAAAAATACTTTATACATGCCACCAATGTTAACTTTCTAGGAACTGGGTGAGACAGTTGTCTCTCTCACTCGGACACACCCAACTGCTCCCCTTTACCTCGTGTGGAAAGCAGAATTCTAAGATGGCAGCTAGATTTCCTGCCTCCCTGATGGATTTACTATCTGAGTCAGATGGCTACGTGACACAGTTGACCTTAAATTGGGGAAGTAGTCCAGGTGAGCCTGACCTAATCACATGAGCTCTTTAAAAGCACAGAGAGGACTCAGAAGATTTGTCAGAGAGATTCAGAGCATGAGAAGGAACTGTTGTGCTGTTGCTGCCTTAAAGAAGGAGGGGGCACATGGGAAGGAAGGTGACAGTCCTCTAACAGCCATCAAAGAAGGGGGACCTCAACCTTATAGCCACAAGAAGCTAAATTCTACCAACCAAGAATGAATTTGAACTCAGGTTTTTTTCCAGATCCTCCAGAAGAGAACCCAACCTAGAGACCATGTTGACTTCAGTCTTGTAATAAACAGCACAGACATGCTGTAGTGGACTTCTGACCACCACACTAACTGTACACTAACAACAGGGTTGCTTTATGGCAGTTTAATTGCAGTAATCAGTTCCACAGTCTGAGAAACATATACACCTACAGAAGAATGTTACTCTATGTGGCATGCAGCAGGATAATTTCCCTAATTCCAGGCTCAGCATGCACCTAAGTCAGGCACTAAGTCATGCACCTCAAACCTCAGGGAGCTGGACCATGGTGCCTTTGCCCAGGCTACTACTCCTCCATACAAGTCCATCCTCTTTATCTGCTCAGTTTAGAAACCCTCATTCCATGCAGACCAGATCAAGTGCCACTTCTTTCCTACAACTTCTCTTACTCTTTGGTTCAGCATTCATCCATTCCTCCTCTCTGCTGCTCCCTCAGAATGTTACCCACAGCTCTCTCTCTCTCGTGAGTCACATAGGTAAACAGAAACTCAGAGAGGTCAGGTAACATGCCCAGTACACAGAGCAGGAACTTGATGTCAAAATTCTTCTCATGACAGAAGCCAGGCTCCATGCAGGCAAGTGAGCTAATCTACTCTAATCATAAGATTCCAGTTTAAATTTGTAATATTGATTAACTTATATGTTTCACTATTTTTCTAAATTATAATCTGTTTGCAACAATTTTAGTATGTCGAATTCTAACCCACATACCCCATTTAAAACATATTTAGATATGGACACTGTTAAAAATTAGCATTCTAGCCCTGGCTGGATAGCTCACTTGGTTAGAGTGTTGTCCTGATATGCCAAGGTTGAAGGTTCGATCCCTGGTCAGGACAAAGACAAGAATCAACCAATGAATGTATAAATAAGTGGAACAACAAGTCAATGTTTCTCTCTCTCTCTCTCTCTCTCGCTCTCTCGCTCTCTCACTCTCTCTCTCCCCCCACCCCATCAAATTAATAAATTTAAAAAAATTTAATTAGCATTCTAAGACTTCTTATTTTTATGGCATTTGTCTATGAAAACGTGGTAGGCTTTAATTATTTAAAATTACACTAGTTTCTTTTATACCTGTTGTATAATTCTGCAGGAGAGAGAAACCCCAAAATAAAATTTTTTAAAAATCATGGTTTCCCTCAATGTGTAATAGAAAGGAAATAAAAAAAGGGAAGATGTGTTAAAGGAATGGGTTAGAGGCCAGTCTAATTTCAAGGAAATGCAAACTAGAAAAATCTTCCTATTCGCTCTAGTTCAATTTTGCCACATCTACGTCCATTTCCTACGATAAGGAAATGGAAATGCCTATAATTGATAGGGATTGAGTACAGTATGAGGAATCCACCTGGTCTCACAGGGTCTGGCTGTGGCTCCCTGCCCAGCCACCCTGCACTCCCTCAGCCCCTCAACTACACTCCAGTTGGCCAAGAAGCCACTGATGGATGTTCTGTGTGTACCTTCTAGGGTTTTGCCCCTTGAGCAACTAGGCTTCTAACTATACCCACCCCCCAATAATCTGAAACCATATTCAAATAAATAAACTCACAATGAAACAAAAGAAAAAAGTCCCTCTTCAATTCCCAATTACCCCTTCCAGTCCCAACCCTGACTATATTTCCCTGAACAATTAACAGCTTTTAAGATATTTCTGGGCTACCCAAAAGCCCATTCAAACAAGCATAAAGTGGAAAACTAGTCCTGGGCTACAAAAATACAATACAATACAATACAATAAAAATATGCCAGCATTTGCTGAGACCTCACAGTCAAATACCACAGTCACTTTTTAGTCTCCACAGTATAGCTCTGTGTGGAGACCTTGTTTCCTTAATCACTGAAAACTATGATCTAACCACAAAAAATAAACAGCTGAGAACCAAAGCAACTAACTGAAATTGAAAGTATACTAAACAAAACCAGGATATATATGATCCCAGTTTAATGACCTGTCCTGTCTGTTCTCTCCTAGAATTACGTATTTCCCATTATCCTATCCATTTCTTTACCACTAATATAGGTATATAGTTTCTTCCATTCAAGGATGTTCAGTGGTTTTTCAATTTTACAAATTTTCCTTTCAAAGCATTTTTTAAAGTATGAACTGTAGCTTTGTTTTTTGAAATGCATTTGATTTGGGTATTCAAGGATTCAAATCCTAAATGCTATGAAAAATTAAATAAATAAAAATGCTGTTCTTAAGCGGTCGGTGATTATTTGGTATGTGGTTCCTCAAGAACAGAGCATTTTATATGATGTATTTGAAAGCAATAATGAACTTTGGGGTGGAACAAGTGATGAATTTTTGTGATATAATAATGGCTTTCAGTTTATAAAAATATTGTTTTATGAAAAGATTATCATTGTTTACGGTACTAAAGCCTGATATAAAAAATAGTAATAATAAGTTTTTTAGCTTAATAAGCAGGCATTGTGCTTTGAGGGAGATCTGACTCTTTCAAGGTGTCAGGATTTACTCTCAAATTTGCTGGAATTCTCCATGAAAAAGTCAGAAACTTTTCAGAAATACAGAACAAAATATTTAAAGGTCAAGACCAATATATTTGTTTCTGACAAGTTTTTTCATTTATCTGGTCAATCTATAAAATGTGTCATTTCATTTTGAAAGATCCAATTTCAATAATATTGTTTAAAATATGACTTAGAACCCTGACTGGGTAAAATTTTTAACACTAGTTCACTAGATTTAATTATTTATTATGACCTAAATTGCTTCTCATTGTTCAATATAGAATTTAAAAATTATTCATTGAAGAGGCATGTATTATACATTTTAGAGAACCTATTACTTTTTATAAAATCATTTAATGATGACAGTTTGACTTTGTAAAAAGAAGCTGAAAATATTAATTGGGAGATGAATCACTCCTTTTTAACAAGCTAATAAACAATATTTGAATAACATTTTTGGTCAAAATCTATTCAGTAAAACCGCCATCAAGATAAACAATGAATATATAAGCCTATGAGTCTTAAGAAAAAACTTAATATGACCTTTATTAATATAAGCACTTTTTTAATTACTCTAGGTAATGCTTAACCACATTTTAAAAATATATATTAGACTAATACCATCAAAGAAATCTTAGTAATGAATAATTGGAGTTATTCAGATAATTGTCTTTGCTATAGACTAAACAGTAAAAATGACTTTTTTGCTCAGATTTCAAATGGTTTCCCATTTATCATAACCCAAGATGGATGTATATATATGTGTGTGTAAATAAATTTTTTCCTAAACATGCCCAGAAAATGACTACAATTTGAAAAGCTTATTTATCAGTTCAAAGGTTTCAGCCACTTAACCATTGTCTAAATGGATTACCAGCTCACTAGCTCATTTGTTTTCAGAATGTGATATCCCTGCAGATAAAGCTGGTGCTTTTTATTCCTAGAGGTTAGTGCATAGCATGAAATATTAGTAGGTGCTCAGAAACTGTCTGTTGAGTGAACAAAGAATTGATGAAATTTTAAAACTCTGAAGAATTAGAAAACATTGTTCTTGAATGTCTGTCCCTCTATAGACTTGAAATGTATCATAATATGTGTGTGGGGTGGGGGGTGGGGGCGGGGGGAAAGCAGGGCTGCTGTGGATCTTCCTAAAGTAGGTATGTTCCCTGAACCTAGGTACTATGAATGCTGTCATGAAAACTAACAAGAGTATATTCTGACTTACTTGTAATCATTTTTTAAATATATATTTCCTCCAATTATATATAACTGTTGATGGAAACAGATGTCATTGATAAGCAAGCATTTTATAAGAAGCTTCACAAAACGTGGCTTTAATTCTCAGTGTAACCCATCAATGTGGATACTGTCAGCAGGAAAGAGAGGCCTCAAGAGGTTAAACTTGCCCAAGTGAATGCTGCTGGTGAACTTCAGAGAGGAGCCTCCTGGGTCTCCAAAACCTGGACTCCATCCACTGACCTACAGTGCCTCTAAGTATTTTGAAGTACTCTATACCAATTAATTTAATTGTACATAATTTTTATAAATATATTTAACATACTTTTTAAAGGTTTAAAATTTCATATTAACTGATTTTGAGTAATTCATTTACTCTTCCTTTAATCAGATTTCTCATTCAACTTTGTGTTTTCTATATATCTTAATTATGTATAGTAACAGTGGAAATAACTCTAAAGATGATGTGTTCAATTTGACTCTAAAAGTAATTATATAGGAGAGAGACATACACATCAAATACATTAGTCTCCTAAATGAACCTTATATTTCTTAATAACACTTCCCACATCTTAATCAAATAATATTCTACTTGAACCCATGTACAAAAAAGCCCACTTATCGCCACTACATACTCAATTTCAGTGATCAAAATAGCAAACATTTCACTTTTCATTGAATTTATTTGAGATATAGCAATTACAAATAAATTCAAATTACTTGTAAATCAGTGTGTGCTTCATTGTGCAAATATTCTAGTGAAAATTTGTGGCCAGGCTTTACCATTACATAAAGAAGGATCTTATGGTTCGGCTCTCTCAGTCCATCTAGGGTCTCGCTCTTTGTGACTGTATTTTAATCTTACTGGAGTTCATCACTAATGTGGTTTCTCACATTAACCCAAATCAAAACCAGTTTAATATCATGTTCCTGGTAACCCAATATGAAAGAGGGATACATCAAAAGATGTTTTAAGAATCTTAGAAATTATTTTACCTCTTTACTTCTTTTAAATCTTTTTTGGCAGTAACTTTTATTATTATCATTATTAGGTATACTACCTACTTATAGAAAGGTTTGGGGGAGGTTTATGAAAAAAAGAAAACATAGGGAGAGAACCACTGAAATTCAGCATTACAAAAGAAGTTCCCTAAATATCACCATAAAATAGAATACATAAGATTTAACTTCATATAATTTTTGCATTTACATACAGGTAATCCCCAACATACTAAGGAACAGAGCTCCAAAAGTTCATAGGTGAATCAATGGTCTGAAACTCATGCTGAATTTATTAATAATAGTAATAATATACAATTATTGCAATAGTATCAGACCAGGTGATTAGGTTTTCACACCAGCTCACAAAGCACAATACAACCCTGAATGCAACTCAACTCTTATACCAGTAGTGCCAAAATGAGGTCTCGGTCTCCAGTAGCTGGCTTGAATTATGCCAAAATGAAGATCAAGTATTTATACCATAAATTCATTCATTCAACAGGCATTAACTGAACACCAAGAGGTCATAGACTGTCAGATTTACATGTTCTAATTCTAGAATTAAACAGACCTGATTCTGAAATATAAACTAGAAATAAAATAATGCCTTAAATAAAATAATATATGTAAAGTCCCTGACACATGAAAGATTCTTAACTAATTTTAGTTCCCTTCCTTCTTTCACAGAGGATAAGAAGCAAAAGGGGTTCTTAATTTTATCAACATAAATTCCTGAAATAACCCAGGCTTAACTTTGAAATCCTCTTCTCTCCCTGTTGGCACTCCTCTCCCATCTCCCTAGACCCATTTTCCCAGCTCCAGCGCCCTGTGCAAGACCCCCACTGGGCCAACCACCATGGACTTCCTACTGTTCTAAGCCCTAACAATGTCACCTCTCAATCCAAGCTCTTTCCCCATTCCTGCAGCCACTCTAATCTGCAAAGTTTAAAAAAACAAAAACAAAAACAAAAAACAGGGCCCTGGCTGGTGTGGCTCAGTGGATTGAGTGCAGGCCTGTGAACCAAAGCATCACCGGTTTGATCCCAGTCAGGGCACATGCCTGGGTTGCAGGCCCTATCCCCAGTATGGGGTATGCTAGAGGCAACCACACATTGATGTTTCACTCCCTCTCTTTTTCCCTCCCTTCCCCATCTCTCTAAAATAAATAAATAAAATCTTAAAAAAAACAGACGATAGGAATTAAAACAATTGTTTTTAATGAGTGACTTTTTTTTTTTTTAAGGAAAAGCCTATTGATCCCAATGAATTTCAAACTAGAGTAACATTTAGGACAGTATAAGAGTATAATTGAAAAGACATCTAGGGAGACAGACAAAGCCAGTCCTTTATCCATTCATTCAGCATCTACTGAGTGCCTTCTGGGATGGACATATGATGGAGAGAGGAAGTCTAATCATGTCTTACACAGCCTAGACTTCATCAGAGAAGAAGGAACTTGTCCAAGCTTAATAAATGTTCCCTAACAAGCATTAATAAATAGTTGTTAATGGACTGAAGAAATGCTATGAAAAATCATAGAGTAATATGGAAATGTAACAAAGGAAGGAAATGTCAAGACAGACATCTTTGTTAAAGCCCTCTCCTAGCATATAAGCCCCGTGAGAACAGAGATGTTGTCTGTCCAAATCAGCTCTGAGTCTCAACAATCTAGAATCATTTCTGGCACATTGTAGGCAGTTAATTTAAAATATGTGGAGGAAATAAGGCAGGTTGGCTTAAGCTTAGGCCTGCAGGATGAGTAAAAATTAGCTGAGGGAAATGGAATTAGCAAAAGTAAAGGCCTTTGGGTTGAAGAAAGAAAGGAGGGTTCTTTGGCAAATTTAAAGAGAGGAAATTGGAAAGTGAATGAGTCAGAAGCTCAAGGGAGAGAAGTGAGGAATGAGTTTGGAGAAGCCTGCAAAGCCCAGGTCAGGATGTGTAAAAATTTGAAACATTTTCCTGAGACGGCCTAACTCTCTCACCTAGAAGCCCTAACTTGGACTGAACTTTCCCACAACAGCTCTGAAACAGGGGCAGGTGGATTCTGGGGGTAGGGGTGGCAAAGAAGAGTAGAGGTGGCCTCTGTGTGTTAGAAAGATGAGAAACTCTGGCTATCCCTGTAGAGCTGTGTATAGTGTCTATACCTATACTAGAATAAACCACAAATGAATAAATATACTCGGGATATTTGAGCCCTCTCACTATAGCTCATCCATGAAAGAAAAATCATTCTTTGAGACATTGCTCATAAGTGTATATAGCTAGCTAGCTAAGCATGCTGGGATAGTTCATTGAAAGAAAGACCTGAAAATAAAAACATTTTGCTTCTGTATGTATGTGTATGAGCAAGAGTGTGTGAGAGAGAGTGTATTCAGGTGGAGGGGGAGGGGCAGAGAGAGGGAGACAGGGGAATTTTGTCAGGGGGCTAACTTTAAAAGAATGGAGGATTACACACTTCACTGTTCAAAGGTAACAGAGAGAAAATGAGGCTGGCACCAAGCAGGAAGCCCAATCTTGTCTGAATAAAACACTGCACATTTATGCAATCCCTGATACCCGATCTTTTATCACAAACTATTTTGATTGCATAGAGAAAAAAGTGCTAAGTAAAAATTATTTACCCTGGGTCTATTATAAAAAGAACAGATTAACTCCCTAACACTTCGTTCTTTTTGAAGGTGTATTCTCTACCTTCCCGGTATGATTTATATTAATGAGAGGTTTAAAACAGGTTTTAACTTAAGAATGATTGCTGATGGTGAAGTGCAGTAATTATATACCTTATGACAGGACACGTGAATGGCTCATACAAGAGAACAGCATAACATGCCAAGCTAATCCTCCTTGCATAAAAAGGGAGAATACTTTGCAAGCTGGCCGATTTTAAGCTCCAGTTAACAAAAACCCTTTTTGTTGGAGTCTAAAGCAAGAATGGGTTAACAAAAGCAAGGAGGGAAAAAAAATCTCATTTTTTCCCTTCTTCACAAAATATAGTATTACCAGACTTAAAGGTTTTAAAAGGCCACGGTGTGGCTGAAAGACTTGAGAAAGAAACAAGGTTTTTGCCAACAACAACAAACTTAAAAGATCCCAAGGTAAATCAGAACCTCTTATCAGTAAGGAACATTATAGTTTGATTCCAGTTTATTGGTGTTGTTTTATTTTTTTATTTTTAATGAGTTGAAGGTGTAGAGAGGGAAAGTGCAGCACCCTAGGGCTAGGGAAAGATGAAGTGGGTTCATGGATGTTAAGAAGGAAAAACCATACGCCATGGTGGGCAAGTCAGTAGTGTTTGTGCCAGTTCTGCATGGCTGCATTTTCTCATACAAGAGCCACCCTGGACAATAACAAGACCCCATAACCATAAAGCATCTGCTTAGGGATTATGACCCTGCCACACTGGGAATGTTCAGTTAACACAGAGCAGCCATGGGCTTAACTCTGTGTGTGCCTGGTCTTCCCACTGCCAAGTACACGAAATGAACAGCAGTCCTAGATGCTTTCTGAATCATGTGCTACCAGGGATGATGACACTCAGCTGCTAGTACATCACTTCTTTACTCAAGGAAAGAAAAATGAGTAAATAAAAGTCACCAGATTTATTCTATGTTGTAAAAAATCATTAAGAAAAGGAAGACTAGAAGATAATAACTGGCAGGTGCAAAAGTGAAGTCTGAAGGTCTATGTAAAGTCTTAGAGGGCTAGCGATCAAGCCCCAGGATTAAACTCTTTTCTAAGATGAATATCACCTTAGAAATTTTTAAATTAGAAATTTAAGGAACAGAATCCTTATAGTCTCCTATGTCTCTTAAATGATTCATAGGATCCTAAATTTTAACAAGTTCCTATTATGAACTGAAGGATTCATCTTATTTTATTAAAAAACGCATACCAATTCATCTGCCTATATACTATCTTCTGCAACTGCAGTGGTCTACAACCAGAGAAAGCAGGAGTGCTCCACCAACTACTCACAGGGTACTCTGAAGCAGAGCCCAGGACTGCCAGCTCTCATCTAGCAAACTGACACGCTCAGCACGACAGGTCATGAAGGCAGGCCTGCCTCTGGTTTCTTCCTTCTGCTAACACATGCTGCATTTGTTCTGCATAGGATAGAGCAGCACGTCTTCACTTTTTAAGGAAATCAAGGTAAAGAACAGGAAGCTTAAGTTGTGACATTTCCTAAGCTAGCTGCATTACTACTGCTCTTCAAAAGATCCTTTACAGATATGTGGTTTAGCCCTAAAGATAGTAAATCATGTTGAAAATGTGCAATCCACACAAACAGAGCTTAAAATATTCACTTTCAAAATGCAAATAATAATTAAACTATTTATATTCCTTCATGGGTCATTGGAATTCCCAGATGTAAAGAAATTCCTCAGAAAGTGATCCCAAAATTTTTCATGAAAAAACATCTAACAATTTACCATAAAGACCTTTGGTAAAGTTTGAGGTTCAGCATTCAGCTCTTTTGCTGTTATTCTTTTATATCTGTTTGCAAACTGCATACATTGCAAAGTGAGCGTATATATCAGAGAGAATAAATTAACTAGTACTATGAAATGAACTATCTCAGTTTCATTCCAGTCTATCAATTTCATGTGAAATAATGACCCAGAGGACACTTTTGTCAGCATTAGTACTCATTCTGATACTCAAAAGAAAAATTTTTCTATCATTTATATATCATCTTACATATATAAAGCATCTACCAATTATAATTACCAAAACAAGAGTTGAGGGCAACACTTTATTATGTTACATGTCAAAAAGAGAATGCTTGGAGAAATCCTGTGATTCTTGGAGCACACCTAGAACAACCTAATCTTTTAGACTTAAAATCTTTTCCTATAATCAAGATTCAGATGTGGTAGTCTTTGTATGGAGGGCTTCACAACTGGTAGGTACTTAATAAATATGCATATTGATGATAATGATAATTTTACTCAAATAGGACATAGCATAGAATGTTATATGATTGAAAAACAATGTAAAAAGCAAACAGTAAGGTCAGAAGAAACACATAGAGTTTAGGAATTTACAGTGGGAACTTAGAAAGGTGACTATCATCAGACTTATTCTTTTGAAGAATAGAAACAACAGGCAGATGTACCTATTGCAGTTTCACCTTTCCTGACCTTCTTTCCATTCCAGAGCTCCCTCTGAGCCTTCCAACATGCTGTTTCCTTCATGGAACACTTCTACTCTTCCCTTGATTAACTTTCATTCTGGAAACCTTCATTGATCTAGTATATGGGCCTCTCTTCCTTTTGTTCCCCTAAGAGTCTATATTTCAACAATTTTAACATTCCCCATACTTCTCTCTAACTTAGAAGACTATTTTTCCCTATCCGTACTCAACAGTTACTGGAGCTACACTAATTTCCATAAAGTCGAGGACTGACATGGGTATTCTGCACCCCTGCATTCTCACTACCCATACATCTGCTGAGAAACTGGCCACGTGAACTTCACCACTATTCTAAAATCTTTTCACTTTCTTCTTCAATTTAAAGGATACACAGAACACTCGCACTATACTCATTCTCTAACACTAGGAAGTAAATAGGTATCTACATATATGTGTGTAGCTGTACATGTATATCAGCATATATATGGCTGCCAGATGAAAAAGTTACATAGAACTAATGACTTATACTGCTGAACTAATCAATTAGGGTATGAGTTGAATGTTGAAAGCAGCTGCTGACGCTAGTTTTTTAGGAAAGTATCACAAACTCTCCACATTTTAGTCCTTCAAATTCTGGCTTGGAAAACTTTTAATGAAAAGATCTGGTATTCAAGGGACATCATTGGAAACTCAGTGGGCAGCCTGACAGAGTAGGATGAGTCCTGACTCAGGAGCTCACTGCTTCTAGCCTCAGTCCTGCTCCTAACCAGCTAAAGAGATAGCGTGAAACCTTTAGAGTTAAATAATTAGATTAGATAACAAGAGCAAGAACTTATGTTCATATAGCTTTTGGTTGATGACTTTGACAAAAGCTATCTCATCCTAAAAAAATCCATTTGGGTATTCATGTGCTATTAATGTTGGTTTTACTTAAAATTATTATTTGGTCATATGCCATTTACCTATCTAAATCGAATTAAGTAAATTTGTTCAGATAATTTCTTATTTTTTTTAAAAAAAAGCTCTTTTATTTTTTAAAAAAAGCAGTTGTACTGCTGTAGATAGAACCACTCTAATCTTAATGTAATGTTGAATTACAATTAAGTGCTAAATGTCCTCAAAGAACTAACTACCTTTCGTTTCACTGCTCACCCAGAAGCATCACTAGGACAGGTCAAGGGGCTGCACCACTGATGCCCAAGGCTTTAACTTCACTGAATTCCACAATACTCATAGGGTTTTTAATGTAATTACTACTGAAAGCTCAATGCATTTTTTAAAGCTCACATTAAATAGTAAATGACTAATACATTTTTCCTCAAACCACTATCCACTCTTGATAGAGAAAAGTCAGCTTTGAAGGGTCTTGGCTCCAGTAGAAAGAGAATACTGGATGTTTTTTAAAGGCCAATTTAAACTATAACAATAACATAATAATCACTATACCTCACCCTTCCATTCCTAGAACAAAGTTTCTTAACAAAGACATGCATATGCATTATAGATCCCAATTTTACATGCAACTGCTCACTAACAGCTAAAGTAAACTGGCAGCCTTACAAATTTAAGGTTCTCTATAATGTTGGTTTTAGAATCAGCTGCTTTTGAATTTATTTTCCAACAATTGACTGACCACAAAAAAAAAGCTTCTCGTTACAACATCTCTTAGCCTGTATGCTTAAATTCCCCAAAAGAAGTGCTCCTTAATTTTATCTTGAGAACTTCCTTGTGAATAATCTTTAGTAATTGAGGCAGAAATTAAAATTGATTATTTGAATTCTACAAGCAGCTTCGGTTTATGTTATCCCCAAAATGCCCTGGTGCCCTTGGATCACGGGTGAGGGGCCGATATGAACTAACCCACTGTAGTCTCTCCAGGTCTAAGCCAACGCCTGCAGCGTTGTGTGGCCCATGAAAACACACTCTTCGCACTACACTGATGGAGGGAGGAGATCACTGTCCTCCCCTGATGGACCAAACAGTCCTCACTTCATTGGTAGGATTAAATTCCAGGGAATTTTTTGGATTCTATTTAATGAATGAGGATATATTTTTCATGTGGTGTCATTGTTTTACTACTTCCCATGTTTATTTGGACAGATTCATAGCACTGGGTAGGAAATGTATTGGTTGGCAACTTCAGTTTTGGAAGAGAAAGTAAACACATGCTGATTAGCAAACAGTAAACTCTACTGTGTTTAATTTTGGCTTCTCTTAAAAAAAAAAAAACAACACACAAAAAAGCCCACTATTTGGTATTACGTTCCAAGTAGGAGCATTTGTCCCTAAGTTCTTTCCTAACCCCTTACTGGAGAACTTCCAGAATTACTCTCATTTTTTTTCCTACTTCCCCTAACACCAGTGGCAAACGCCAACATTATTTAAGAAAATCCTTGTGCATATGGTATCCTCCTCACACAGATTTGCCATTCAGTTGAACAGTAGGGCCACTAACCCACACAAACTAAACTGCAAAATTATGAACTGCACAAACACAAACAATTGTTTCCAGCCCTGATACGTTCAAGGTAAAACCACACTTCTGAAAACCCAGGGAAAGCTACTTGACTGGAAACTGTAAGATCTGAAAACTGAAGGTGAAAAACATGACAATAAACTAGAATTTCAAGTGTTCTCTTTAGAACCAAGTTCTGTCATTTGTCTCATTCTCTTGCTTTACTATGACCCCCAAACGATCCTCCAGGCTCCAGGCATTCTCAGCTCTCTCCTCATCCATCTTCACAGGCCCATCACAGGCATCAATGCCAAGAAAGGGTTGAGGGTGAGCACACAACGGGAAAACCCTGAGCACCTGAGACACAACACTGCCCATCAAGCACCTCTCCTATTAGTGATTTCTGACTCCCTTCTCATGAAAGAAAATTAGTATTTGATCTTTTATTCCTCATGTTGAAAGTTCACTTTCCATTATTATACTTCCCACGATCCTCTGAGGTGTGCAAAACTTTGTCTCCACTAATCACATGAGAAGGTCAAGGAAACCAGAAGTTGAATACCTTGCTGAATGGCCCCACATCAGAGGTTAGCACCATCTCTGGGAGGTCTACATTATTGATTCAAAAAACATTTATTGTGGATCTAATAGCTTCTGCTGCATAGTGCTAGGGGCCACACACACAGACACACAGACATACACACACTTTCTATTATGTTCCAGAACCAGGCAAAGACTGCGAGCTGATCAAAGTTCCACCCACAAGAGGTTTACAGTCTCATGAAGTGTCAGTGGGAGTTAAAACCAGTAAACCGAGAGACAAACAAACATAAAATCTGTCAGGTAGCTATAGCAGTGGGGAGCAATAGACAAAGTGGAGGGAGAAGGACTCACTGAGCACATGTCACATGAGCAGACCTCTGAATGAGGTGAGGGAACAACCCCTGTGACTATCTGGGGGTGGAAAGGGTCCCCACGAGGAAGAACAGGAGAGCCGGTGCCTGAGACTTGTGTTGGAAAGAGTGAGAAGGCAGTGCTGCTGTACTAAGAAAGCAGGTGGGGTGTGACCTAGGTTAAAAAGGAAGGCAGGGGTCAGATCTTACAACACCTGAAGGTCACCGCTGGGGTGAGGAGACTGCAAACATAAACAAGACTAATCTAGGGAGAGAGAACCTGTGTGATGAGTTTAATGCATAAATTCACAATTAAAATGTACTGCATTGAAAGGAGTGGACACAGCTCTGCCACCAGGTAAAAACTACATGGCACAAACAAACAGAAGGCCCAGAGACTGAATTTTAGATACTCTAGGAAACATTTTCACATTGGTTGATTCAGTCAAATGCAACGAAGTTGCTAAACAGCACCCAGCACCTAAGAGAGAGCGAAAGCATTTCCTTCTGCAGCTGAGGGCTTACATCCGCCTGGTCCAATCAGTTCATTTCCAAACAAAGGTAGGAAATGGCTGCATCCTCGTATTTCATTGTGGACTCATGAGTCAGTGCTTTGGAACTTGGTGTCTCTGGGAGTGAGTGTCTATTCTTCACGTCCCTTGCCACAGGAGGAAAAAGGTACAGATAAACAGTAACACAATTTCACCCTACTCAGATAAAAAGCTGTGGGCTTTTTCACCCCTGCCCAAAAATAATGAATGGGTGAACAAATTCAGTTCCTCCGGGGTTCTCTCTTTCCCTCTCTCTTTTGTTTCCCAATTCCCAGCTCTTCCTTGTGTCTTCTAAACAGCATAAAGACAATTGATGGTGAAAGTACACTGTATGATAATTATTCAAAAGCTATTATGTTATACATGGTAGTTTATCATAAGAAGTTTGTATTCCACCATAGCATTCAATAATGTATCATATTACATAGGGATCTGAAAAACTAAAAATTTTGTTTTAAATAAAAATATGATTCTCCATAGTTTAACCAAAAAGTTTGTAGCATTTTATTTTCAGAGTGTTTGGCAAAACAACAATTTAACTTTGAGAACTATTTTTACAGAATGACCAAAAAGAAAATAACGTGTAAGTTCATTAAGTCTTTTAGTAAAAAGTTCCACCATTTCTTCATTGAGAAAAAGGAAGAAATGGCATGTGTATCTGTTCTAAGACTATCATTCTAAATGAAAGCATCAGAGGTATTCTTAACCTACAAGCTGACTCCTTCAGGGAAAAAGTACAGCAACACCTGGACTGACAGAGCACTCCCATTTCTGACAAACATTACAGAAGGAACTATTTATTGTACCTGATCTCATAAAGAAGTCATTTATTATCTATGATGGAAAAGGGGAAAAAAAGATAAGGAAGCAAGCTTTAAAAAAGAATGAGAAAGGGGTCCTTGTCCTAACTTAAAAAATATATACGTATATATATGTATGTATCAATCCAATCATCAGCCAAATTAATTTATAGTGATATCCGTGTGATCAGTGTGGCATAACCACAAGAAGCCCACATGATTATAATGAGAAAAGTTCAGAAAACAGAATATTTCTATCTTAGCAAAGTACAAATTATTTTCAGAAGATTGAAGAAATCTGGTGTTTTCTACCCAGGCAGAATGAACTATGAAAACAGTAAAAATATCCTACAGAGAGACAGAATGAAAGGGTTTACGTGCTAAGAAGAATATTACACTTCACTCTTCAATGTAAAAGTAAACTAAGAAGAGTTGAGAGGTGAAGGTGAAAATAGAGGGGAATAAAATCACAAAAAAAGAGTGAGTAAAAATGTAATAATAAACCAGGAATATAGTTTTTGTCCTTCCATTAAAAATTATACCTTAAAGTTCATTCCTCTGACTATATTGCCAATTTCTCAAATAATACACTGGTAAAGTTCCAAAATCTCATTAGACATATAAATTGCACGTGTAAAGGTTCTTGAATAGCCTGTGGAAACATTTTAAACTTCTTGTGCAATATTATTTTCTTGAGCAAAATTGGGCCTAAAATTTGGAAAAATTCCTAGAGAGTGAAGTCTCCCTCTCTCTCTGTCTCTCTCAATGGGAATAATACTACCCCACTATATACCCAGCCATATATCTTTATGCTCCAATTTCCTACCTAGTCCCCTATCCATACATGTATAATGCTTCCATTTTGAAGCATATGGCTGGGGAGCCAAAAGAATTTAAATTGCCTTCAAAATGTGCATCGCATTATAAATGGTGTGAAAAAAGATCTCACTGTTCAGCTCTCGACTTGGAGCATAAAGCAAAGAGGAAGCAACACAAGACTGCTTCAAACTTTATCCAAAAACTCAACAGCTTCAGTTGTTTATAGAGGTACAAAAAGTATGCGACACAGTTTATAAAACAAGAACGACGTACTGTACGCAAAAGTAAAGTTAAAAGCAAAGTATAGTAACAGCCCTATCTCATTACAAACACTTGGCAGAGTGTCTAAAGTACCGTGGTCAAAAACACGATACTGTCTGAATTGTACTTCTGCCAGAAAGCACTCCCTAAGTCCAAGTCGCTTTAGCCATCATCACCACCTCATTTGGCAATCTCTCCCACGCCTCAGTTCATCAACTCAAAATTACTCCACAGAAACACAGAGGGAAGACAAACTCTCCAACTCTGTAGGCTGCAAATACCACAGTGCAGTAGCACTGGCAAGTGACAGAGCAAGACGCAGTTCTAAAGTTAGAGAGCCAGGATCAACTACACTTCATCCTCAAAACTAGTTTGTGCATCAAATTGAGCAGGGCTGTCTTCATTTCAGTAATCCGGGGTTTCTTCTCTATTCTCACAGTGATTCCAAAGAGTCTTTCTGAACCATCAGAGGCTAAGAAGGCACTTGGTGAAAATACACTCAGGTACAAATACATTTTAGGAAAATGAGGGGTAAATGTACTCAGCAGTAACCTGCCATTTAACCATTATGGGCTGGGCTTTGAGTAAATAACCCCAGAATATCAAAGATTGCATCCCTAGCTACACACTCATAGTGTACCAGTCGTTACCAAGGTTAGGGAAATGTCAAGACTTAGATAATAAACTAAGATAATAAGACTTAGATAATAAGTAAATAGGATATTTCAATATGGGCATCTATATGTCTGCACTTGGCATTTTTAAGTAAAACATGGCAGTATGTAAAACAAAAGTAAAAAGGTGGCAATGAAAAGATGAATGATAGGAAATAACTAGTGGCAAGAATTATTAATTTGGGGGAAGGCATGTTAGAATTGGCTTCCAAATTTTTCTTTAATTACTTTTCTCCTAAGTAGCATATTATATACTTCAAAAACACAGATATTCAGATCTTCAGTTTATAGCTTACCATATTTCCTAGAAAATAAACAATAATTAACAACAAATCTCATCGTTATTCCCCTGCCCTTCTCTTCAAGAAACCTTATAGTTTGAAACGTAGATACATAAGCTACTTTTGGATCAGGGCCCACAAACATATGTTGCCAAAGGAATAATATGTACAGGTTGATCTGGTATGTACCAGATGTAGGAAAAAAGCATATTCAAAAACAGAAATCTCAGTATTCAGCAGAGAAATATATTTTTGATTAAATCTCATTCTTCCTCTCCTCCTAGATACAAACCCTAGGAAAACCAATCACAGGTATATTTTTTTAAACCTATTACCTTAAAAAAAATCTAAACTTGACGTATGAATCTAGGTTCCTTATATACATAAAGCTACAAAGATAGTAAGATGGTTGCTTATAATCTGAGCTCTTTGAATGGGTCTCCTACCATATTCAACAAATTGAATTTGTATTTACAGGCCAGGAAATTCCAAATGTAGGACTTAAAAAGTAAAGTAGTCAGAAAAAGGCTGCAAAACTCAGGTCTCCATCAGATAATTAATGTCAAGCCTTGATTATCAGTAATCATAACTAGTGAGTCTTCATTTTTCAGATCATTCCAAATGCAAAATGAGCACATTACCTGCACATTGGAATAACTTATGTATTCCTTTCTCAGATATAGGAACATGCATGAGGGTATGAAAAACAAAGTGCAAATACCCACTTTCTACAAGTCTGAAGAGTCCAAACTTTGGGTTGTGTTTATTTTTTCCTATGCAAGCCTGCGAGGATCTAGTCAGACTTACAGAAGTTATTAAGAGAAGTCCTGAAAGGAGAAACAGACTGGGGATTCAGATCACCAAACCTTCTCAGGGCATCGAGATCTCCCCTGTTCTATACATCAGAGACGTCACTGCAGTGAAAGCCAAGTTTTAATTTAGAATTTAATAAAAATTGATTAAGCATCACGGAGCACAAACAAAGCTGCTCCATAAATCTTTCAGCCCTTTTTGTGCTAGGAAGAAAGCAAGCACTGTCTGCTGAAGCAGATGACAGATGCTGGCTTAAAGATAAGTATTATTTATACTTCTGTACCAGATTTCTTCTTATGCATATCTTATCACGCATGGGTATATGATCAACAAAGCAATTTTATATCAGTCAAAGATGTTCAAATGTACCCTGGCTCCACGGGAATGCTTTACAGATTTCAGGCCTAGGGTTCAATTAAACCAAGATGGAGAGAGAAGAAAAGTTGTGAAAGAAAAACAAACATTGAAGTGGTTGTTATTTGAAATGTACTTTCACACACAGGCTAATGAATATATATGCACTGAAAATAACTTTGTTCTGAACATATGCCTATGCATTTTTAAAAAATGATGCATATTTGAAAGATAAAAGAGTTTATACCAAATCGAGCCACATCAAGATATATCTATACGGAACTACACTTACTAGCACAGTGTGACAGTAAAGGAGACAGCACCCTGAAAGGAATTCAATAGTCAAGTAAAGAGATCTCTGATTTAACCAAGTTTCTGAATATTTTTGTCATGAAAACTACAGTTTACAAACTGAAATCTCCTTTTCTCCCTCTCTGTTTGGAGAAACTAGGAAAACCAGTAATGATGAAAATTCCAAGGGGTTTTTTGACTTCTGACATACAGAGTGGAGAAAATCGATGATTTGAAAGAGAAATCAAAGCAATTTGTATTATCTTTTCAAAAAAGAACATACTCTGTATTATAAGGTTTTTGAAAGTGGAGAATCTGGAATATGATTCCAAAACAAATGTAACTTTGTAAGGGAAACCACAAGGTTTCTGTCTTGACCCTCCTCTCAACCCAAACTCCTAAGCCCTTCCACAATCTAGAATAGAGGCAAATATTTTTAAGTTGTCTTCCATTTCCCTTAGCATTTCATGTGTAGTCGTTCTTTCTGAGAAATCTCAACCTTATCTCAGACAGCCCAACAGGTACAGATGATATTCATCCACTCCAAGGTCAGGAAACCCCAAGTGGCGAGGCTGGGTGGGAGGGAAATAGCTGAGTGAGCCCAGGCCCGAAGCCATGCAGCGCAAAACGTTTCCTGCACGAGGACTAGATGGAGCCACAGCTGCAAACATATGCCAGGCTTTAAATGACATGACTAGCAGAGCTAAAATGTCTGGTTTCTTAGAAATGACTGTATAGTTATCTCTTGAGGATTAGCAATGCACTAAAACAGGCTACACAAATCACTACTTTTATGTGTTAATACTAATCTATCACATGTAATAATTTTTCTTTCCTGAATTATATATGAAAACGCATCCATAAGAGTGAAGCAATTTTGAGCAAATACTTTCAGGAATTGCCATTGTGTATGTCTCTTAAGCATGCAACTCCACATGAAAGCACTCAACAAAGTAATTGCTGGAAATATTCAGGTTTATCTTTCCAATTTAGATAATTCCCTTTATTACAGAAAAAGTCATGTTGCAGAGGAAATGGTAGACAAGGATGGTTTTTAAATGACCTTACAACAGAAACCAAAATTAAAATACATACCATATACTAATACAGTCAGATATACTGCAGTCACAAAATATATTTTGAATGAGAGAAGTTCAAAAGAAGTGTAGCTCATTTATGTAATGGAGAAAGAATTCTATTTCTTCTGAGCTAATGAGAATGACTATAGTAAGTTTTGCAGGTAACTTTAATCTCTATAGACTTCCTCCCACCAAATTAAATAATAATAATAATAATAATAATAATAAATGCTTAATATTCTTTGCAACATTCAAAAGTTCACAAAGCATACCCAGTTTCAATACTTACTACCTATTTGGCCTTGGACACATTACTCAACCCTTGAGTTTGAATGTGCAAGTCTGTTTAGGAATAAATGGCTTAAGGTTTGAATTAAGTAAGATTTGTAGGAAAAGCACTTAGCAACATGCCTGAAACACTGCAAGCACTGAAAAAACAGTATATACTATTATTTTTATTCTTGCTGGTATTGTTCTTCTTATTATTAAAGTACTTTTATGATTGGAAAAAAAAAGAAAAACACTTTGGCCAGAGACCGGCCTTGCATGCATGTGTGCCTGACACTGAGCCGTCCCGATTCTCCTTCTTCTCCGCCTCCTCACCACTTCCACTCTCCTTTATTAATTCCAGTTCTTCTATCATTTCCTTAAAGGTCAGTATTCCCAAAGCTACATACATCCTTGGCCCGCCTTCCACCCTCTGTAATTGCAATCAAACTTTCTGCTTCAAAGGTTTGGGATAAGAACAAAGCTAAATTCAGACCTGTATTTTCACATGCCTGCTGGACACCATCACTCAGAGTGCCCTGAAGCAACCAAAAAGAAAAACCAAATGCATCCCCTCACCTCCACACTCAGTGGTTCTTTCACGCTCCTTGTCTCTGTAAAGGGCATTAACATTTACCCAGATGACCAAGTTAGAACCTCAAAATCATCCCCAATGCCTCCTCCCTGCACCGTACTCTGCCCTTCCTTTTCTATTCCTCCCAGTGCAACCTTTCCGACGTTCTCCTCGCTCCTCTCCTTACTTTTACAGGAGCCTTAGTTGAGCTTACTTGTATTCAACAAATAAAAACGGAGCACAGAGCACTTGAGATATGCCAAGCACTCCACATTTGGAAAGCAAAATAGAACAAAACAACAACAAAAACAGAAAAAATACAGCCATGTCTCAAGGCCCTTCATGTCAAGTAGTGGGAGAGATATGTAAGCACATAATGATACTATGATGTTATATAAGTGGTGGTAGGCAAATGTAAATTACAAAAAGACCAAGGAGTGAGTGATTATTAAACCTGGATGAGTCAGGAATAACTTTATTGTGGACTCTGCTCCAGAACAGAGTTTTGATGATGAAGAGGAGTTTGGTGGATGCACATAGAGAGGGACCAGCAGGAACAGCATGTGCTAGGCCCCCAACTAGATCTTCAAGGGCTTTCCAAAGCCTCAAGAATAAAATCCCAGTACCTTGGATGGGTAAGGCACTTGAGGAACTCCAAATTCTGACTCAAATAGCTGGGAGGCAGCTTCCATAGCTCCCCCAGCCCCTTGCCTCAGTTATAGCAGGCTGTCTCAGCTTCACACAGGACTGTGTCCCAGCCACCAGAATACCTCTCTGCTCTACACCTTGTAAGATCCCATTTATCCAGTGAAGTCAACTTTTAAATTGAACTTTTTTGAAGTCTTCCCTTGCCATGGATTGTTTCTTCCTCCAAGCTTTCATACTCTTTGTTAATATCCCTATTTCCACACATCTCACACGTGAATTTATAAACTAAATGTCCAGGTTTGTCTTATCATTTTCTAAAATATTGTGCTCTAACTGGGAACTTCAATGAGTAATTTGAAATTAATTAACCCAAAATTAATAAATTAGTAAATAAGTATTAGGAAATAGCCTATAACAGGCTCTCTTATTTGGTGCCATGACAGACCTAAAGGGTACAGCGAAACAGCAATGTAGATACATGGTTCTTATAAACTACTAATACCCCACTGTGGACTGAATTGTGTCTCCCCAAAATTCATGTGTTAAAGCCCTACCCACCCCCCACCCTGCATAACATATTTAGACACAGAGGCATTATGGAGGTAATTACGCTTAAATGAGGTCATAAGGGTGGAGTTGAGATATGCAATAGGATTAGTGTTCTTGTAAGAAGGGACTTCGGAGAGCTGGCTCTCCCTCTCTTTGCCATGAAGACGCGGTGAGAAGGTAGCCTCCTGCACACCAGGCACGAAGCTCCCACCGGAACCGACCTCGCACCCTGACCTCTGACTTCCCGCCTCCAGACCTGTGAGAAAATGAATGTCTGTTGCTCAAGCCACCCAGGCTGGTGTTCTGTCACAGTGGGGGGTGAGGGGGAAGGGTGGCAAAGAGAGTGACTAAGTCACAGATCCCCATCAAAAGAACTTGAGCATTCCACAAGTTGTGGTGAGACTGATTTTTTAAAATCTCTGGTGTGATGCTCAATACATACAACTTTGGAAACAGGCCAATTAATCTCCCAACAGTGTGACAGTATTGTCATCAGTTTACAGAGACATAAAACAAAGGGTGCCAGGCCTCCCATGAGTCATCCATTCATGCAGCTGAGTTGGTAACCATACCTGGAACAAGATTCTAAAGTCCTGGCTCTCAGAGCCCTGCCCTGGAAAAGAAGCCTAGTCTAGTTCCCACAGGAAAACATGCCAGTCACCCTGGCCTAAGTGACACGTGCCTGCACTGCCTGAGGCCTGGAGAACCATCCCACCGAGCTCAGGCAGCGAGGCAGGGCCACACGGCAATCCAAACTTGGGCTCCAGAGCAGGAACGCTGGGAGCCCAGGGCTGCTTCCACCACTGACTAGCTGAGAAGCTTTGAACAAGTGACAAAATTTCACTAGATATCAGTTTCCTAGTCTGTATAAGGATTTTAATTCTTTCTTTGTAGGTTACTGTGAATATCGGAAATATGATGCAACAGCACACAGGACACTGCCTGTCGTACAGTTAAGACTCAATAATTAGCAGCTATTATGCCTGGATGTCACATCATCAACAACTAAACTACAAGCAGGAACAGGAATGGTGTTAATTGTTTATCTATAGTGGATTTCTGCCTAATTGTTTGTTTTGTTTTGATGTTGTTTGCACAAAATATATACTACTGCCTTGTAGTCATTACGTTAATTTTCCTCTGGGGAGCCACTCAGCC
Source organism: Phyllostomus discolor (assembly GCF_004126475.2). Lineage (NCBI taxonomy): Eukaryota > Metazoa > Chordata > Mammalia > Chiroptera > Phyllostomidae > Phyllostomus > Phyllostomus discolor. The sequence continues at coordinate 153,583,314 of NC_040905.2, read as the reverse complement.
CCACTTTCTGCAATCATGTAGTAAGGTGCCTTCCCCTCACCCCCAGATGCATGAGCAGGCAGGAGACTCAGGTCTTTCCAATGAGAAGACTGCACCAATTCAGTGACGGGCTCTGGGTGGCCCAATGACAGCCAGCCTAGGAACTTTTGCTGGAAACAGTTTCCTCCCCACTGGGGTTGCTCTGCTGGTGGAATGTCAACCTGGAGATCACCAGCATGAAGGGAGAAGGTAACCAAGAGGAGAGCTGAGGTAGCAAGTCAGAGAGCCATTCTTCATCACAGCACCTGAGTCAAGTTGTGCCTGAAAATGAACTGGACTTTTCTATTGCATCAGCCAACAATTTCCCTTTCTCCTCTCAGTCTGCATGACTTCAGTTTCTGACACCTGCATTTCATATACAACCCAAATGCCAGAAAAAAATTGACACCTTTCAGTGACTAAAAGAACCCCTGAAAGTAAACAGAAACATTAGAAAAGAGAGAAAGCTATAAGCAACATTTATCAGGAAATGTCAATGGGTTATTATACACCAAAAATGTTAGTAAAATTAGTGGGTAAAACTATGGGGATGACCATGTTAGTGCCAAGACTGCTGGAGACATTGTTTAACTTTTTAAAACATTTTTGTAGGCTGATTCTGGAATCGACTGGTGTGTTCAAAACTAGGTTGCCAGTGGCAATTGAACATGAAAGGGAAAAACCCATCAGATGGCTCTAGTTTAGCTAACTGAATTGTAGCATTAGTAATAAGAAGAAATAACTTTGTTAAATTCATACTGTGTCAACTAAATGTTTCAAATTTAGTATTTTCAATCACATGTAAAACCTGAGGAGTAGATATGATTATCTTCATTTTACTGATAAGGAAATTAGGCTCAAAGAGCTTAAGTCCATTGCTCAAGTTCAAATAGTAAGTTGTGGAGCTGAGATTCAAACTCAGATCTAACTCTTTGATTTTCTCAAGTATTACCAAGAAATGGTATTACCCAGACATTTCACAGGTATATAATAAGATCCCTTTTTTTATGTCCATATCTCATCAATTGCCTTTTCACCAAGCTATTTTACATAATCATTCATTCTGTGTTTATTTCTGTGATCATTTCATGTGAGACTTCTTTGTCCCACTAGACCAGACCCTCCGGGAGTACAGAACTGGCTTTTGCATGTCATTTTGCACTTCCTGGCAAGAGTAGATGCTCAGTAAGTACTGTTTTGCTTGTTTTGTTTTGTTTTGTTTTGTTTTAATTTATTGATTTCAGAAAGAGGGGAAGAGAGAGAAGCATCAATTTGTTGTTCTACTTATTCATGCATTCAGTATTGTTTTCCTTAAAAAAGAGGGGGAGAAAAGAGAGAGAGAAGAAAGGGAGGAAAGAGAGTGGAAAGAAAAGGGAGGAAGGAAGGACAAGACTGCTGGAGACTGCTGGAAAAGGAGAAGGGAAAAAGGAGAAAGGGCAATCCCACAACCCCTGCACCACTCCATCACCACCCCAAGCCCTTTCTTGAGATAAATGAGGGCCTAGATAGTAGAGTTACTGTCGAGAGAGAGAGAGAGAGAGAGAAAGAGAGAGAGAGAGAGAGAGAGAGAGAGAGAGAGAGGTTAAATTCTCCAACCACGCAAAGATATCAGGAATGCCACAGTCTTGTGGAAATTTTTTATTGGCTCCTTCCTCCAAACTACACCCAATAAGAATAAACATGTTCAAAAGTTTGCCCTGTTCATAAACCCTTATTCAAAACCCCTGAGTGGCTTTTATCTTCTCTTGAGAAGTCTTAGGGTGACAAGCCAAATTAAAAACTCACTAAAAATTTCCTTTAACTATGCACCTGAAAGGCTGTCACTCTGGATATTCAGTTCTGCCATGGAGGAGGCTCCCTTTGAGGAGACGGCCTGTCAAGCATGATTGTGCTGGGGGAATGGAGACAAGAGGTGTGCAGAGCAGGAAATGTACATTAAACATACCTGCACATATGTTATCTTTCTACTTCCTTTACAAAAATGCTCTGATAGACAATAATGTCCCCAGGTTACTAATGTCACAAACCTCTTGAACATGAGAGAAACTGTACCATTCTTTAAATATGGCCTTTTGGAAGAGAAGATGAAAGAGGATTCGGAATCGAAGTCTGGACTCAATAAAAAGAAAAGTCCAGAAAAGTCCAGAACCATGACTTTTGCCTTGAGAACTCCCAAACGTGGACCAAGACACAACACGATCACCAGGCCTGCACTCCCACGGCGGCCCCACCAGCCTGCAGTTGGACCGAGTTAAGGAACACTGAAGCCCGCCCTGGAACGGTGGTGTCCAACCCAGACTGCCACGGTGATCCGCCGAAAACAAGCACGTGCCTTAGGAAAAATTCCAGTGCAAAGCAAGATTAAGCACGTTAAATTCATCACCTACAGTACAGCATAAAATCTTTTTGATCAACCTGTTTAACTCTACAATTGTATTTTATTCTAACTATGTGAGAGAAAGAGTAAAGTTACCAAGATTTCACCTTTTCTAGTAAAAGATAACCGAGAAGCATGTTGAGAAGTCAGTTCTATCCAAAGAACTGGTTCCTCTGGACTACAACATACTGACTGCAAATACCTCTTTTCTTCCAGAATAGTCTGAATTATCAAATTTTATTGGAAAGAATAGGTATGGATACATCTGTCATAATAAATAAATATGAAATGCTCATCATTTTTCAAAGGTGTCTCTTAGGTGATATCTATCCCAAAGGATAATTAGGATGTGACTTCTGAAATTTTGCATAAATAAAAATGATATCATTTTGTTGAAAAAAAAAAACAAAAAACTAAAAACTTCATGGAAAACCCACTCACTGGCATTCCTTTGAAACATACATACAGAGATCTGTATAGTGTTTTTCCTTGCCTATGGAAGTTCATTATGCATGAGAGGGATTCCACGTGCAATAACTGAATGAGGAACTGGAACCTTCCTGCCAAAGTTTTATCAAACTGCATACCAACACATGACAAAGGACATAATGTATGTACAGTAGCTAAAGAGTTAATCTTTAGCAACTCTGCTAAAAAATCCTAGTGGCAGAATGCCCATCATTCTTTTAGACAGAGCTTGTCAGAAAAACTAGGGCAGCTTGTCCAGCTCAGCAGTCAACTGATTACTAGTGAACTCAATGGGGCTCCCAGCCAACCCCCGAGATTGCTGCCAGCCCCTTGGGTATTCAAAGGCCAAGTTCCAACGTGGTTTACTTTGCCAGAATCACATGATGTCAGTGCTATTTTCTCCTGACCAGAATAACCAGTCATTCAGGTTACTGCGAATGGTATCAGTAAGCAAGGGAGGCTGGCACCTCACTGTTAGGGGTCACATACACACTGAGGTGCCTGCCTTCTCACCCAGGCCCAGGGGCCTCCAGGGCCTCCTGGCAGAGGGCAACTAATCCCAGCTTGTCAGTTCCAGCGACCCACATCCTGAACAGCGTCCTGCACACCGCAGTCCACTCCATGACCAGGAATTAGTCAGGCTCACTGGACAGGGTACACTTAGAGAACAAAACCAACAGGTCTGAGATTTATAAATAACCAGCTATGTAGGAAAACAGAAAATGGGCCTTGGCTTTCACTTATATTACACTATTTGAGGGTTAATAGGCAAGCTACACAAATTCTGGAAGATTTAGTAAGCTTTATCCATATGTGCCCACATCTTTGCAGGGTAGGAAGGCATTAATTGATTTTTATATCTACCTGGAGATTGTTTTAGTTGGTACAGGATTTGCAAGGAGACATGCATTTAATGGGTAGCCAGTTTTTAAAACTGTGGTTAACATTATACCTCAATGAGAGAATCCATTTCACTCCCCAACAAACAAAGCAGAGAATTAAAAATAAGATCCACTTTGTAACTACTCTTCCTCTAGGAGAAAATATAAAGGTCAGGAAGAGAAAAAGGGCTGAGGTAGCCAGTGGACTCCACTTTCAAAAGCTTGAACATCTTTCCTAATACTTAGAGTACCTTGAATTACTTCTAATTTTTCTATTTATTATTACTTTCTTAGGGCACTATGAGATCTATTTGTGATGAATTAATTTTAAAAATTCACTTTAAAAATTAAATCTTAAAGTATTTTAAAATTTAGAAATATTTATACAGAGATTTTTCTTTAGTATCATTATGGTTATAGTTTTTCATCCCTTCTTTTCTGTCGGTAAAAGAAGTAGGAAAGTTTTAACTCCTGAGAAAGAATGTGTAGTAATATAAGAATTATTGTGATTTTTAAACATTTACATTTTTAAAAGAAAACAGAAACTGCTTCAGTTTTAATTTGCAAAGAAAAATAGAAAATGCAATAATTCCATTAATTGTATTATTAGCATAAAAGACAGTACATGTGCGATGAATGAGAGAGTGTATGAATCCCTATTAACTACTGGTTACATTCTTACTAAATATTACCTTGGGGAAGTCTCTGAGAACAAAATTATGAGAAGATGTCTTAAGGTTTACTGATGTAACTTCACATGACCCCCTCTGCCACAGCTTTGTTGATGAGGGAATAATGGCCTTTCCATCTCTTTGCAGCTAAAGAGTATACCCATGACAATCATCTGTATGAAATTCAGTTAAACTTTTTCAAGTAGAAGCCAATCTGTCATGGAAATCATACAGTAAGAAAAGACTAGAGAGGGAGAAAGAACAAGAGAGAGGGAGGGAAGGAGGGAGGGAGGGAGGGAGGGAGAGATGGATAGGAAGGATGGGAGAAAGATAGGAAGGAAAGGGAATGAAGATTACTAGAAAGGAAGACAAGCAGACCAAAACATTATTTTTATACCAATGCTTTATAATTTTCATTCATTCCATGCATAAAAAATGTTTAAGCAGATTAGCAACAACTTCAAAGTCCATGTTATCACCAGTTATTCAATCAAAATCAGGTGCTATAGTTAGTTTTCCCTGATGGTTATAGCTCATCTTTGACTATTCAACTTGTCTTTTGTTCTAGTCTTTTATTTCCTTCTCAGATGCATTATCATATCATACCTTTAACACAGCATCTTTAGTGAACTAACAAATGTTGGAAATAAAAAAGCTTGCTAGAAAAGAGTTCTTTGGTGCAAAGGGACTAAGTGGTCACCACCAATTAGATTAAAGCTGGATAATTTGACAGTTCTCAAGATGATTGTTTCAAGGAAGATGGGCAATGTGCAAAGAAGGCACAGCTTGTAGGTGTTGTAGCTGTGGTTTTCTCTGACTAGAACAATATTGCCTCCCTTACAAAAAGAAAAACAAAGGGGATTTTCTTAGCAAAGGAATAATGCACAAATAAAATATGTTAAGTCCAGGTGTCTGAAATTCTATTTTGAGAATAAGTAACATCCTGGGAGCTGCCTCTAAATACCTTTGAGGAATTAGCACAAATCTCTCAAGCCAACATTCAAGGCTCTCCATGAAGTCACCTCAATCTGTTTCTCCCATACAGCCCCCTGCTGTCCCACCTATGGAGTCTGCATTCTAGTCACATTGTGTAACCCCGGCATTTTCCTGACCTTTGACTTTTACTCATGGTTTTTCCTCTGGTCTAAATGCCCCTCACTCACCTGACAAAACCCATTTCTTGAAGTCAATCAAAAATACCACTTCTCCCTAAGATGTTCCCTCCTTCCCCATAACCAGCTGTGAGTTGCTCCACTGCATCTCAGTAGCTCCATGTTTATTCCTCTCTTGAGGACCAACCTGATACAGCCTTGAAGTATCTACTGATCCTATCTCCTCCGCCAGACATAAGCACATAAGCATGGGGACTTGCACATCTGGGGACTTGCACTCAATGATTATTTGCTGATTTGAAGAGAACCGATGAGATTAATCTATTGTACAGCACTGCAGTGCCTTGGTTCTCTGCCAGCTGCTCAAAGGCCTTCCACTGTCCCAAAGCTCACCTGCTATAATGCTAATGTTTATAATAGCACACAGGTATATGAGATCAATAATTTAATTATCGCATGCTTATAAATGTCTTGCAAAACACAGAATCATTTATTTCTTCATTACAATATAGTTTGTCTTGCATTTTTAATGTTGCATGGTTGGAATTCTGTGGAATTCTGTGTATGTGTATACACACATATACACACATATATACATATGTATATACACATGTGTGTTTAGCACATATACATATACACACACATAAGTGTGTGCCTTTGTACGTGTGCATACATTTTTTTTAACAGGCAGGGGCTAAAGCACTAAGGAATAATAATGACCTTTTAACCTTCTTCAGACAAACACATTTAAGTTATGAGTCTCAAATCAGTATATGAAAGTGCCAACCTTGTTTCCAGATTTTAAAATGATATAAACTTGGCTGAGTCATGAGAAGTCAACCCTTGGGTACTCTTTGTTCAACAACTGAAAGAGATTCTTGCTGAATTTCTTGAATATTTTGCCACCAACATATTAATGACATATCTTTACTGCAAAATCACATACGGACTAAACCTCAATCATAATACATATCAATGACTTTGAGCAACTAACTTCACCTTGTTTTCGTATTCTGATTTAAATGGGCCTGTGGTTGATGACTTGGGGTAGGGGTAGAGATGATAATGTAGCATCATAAAAAGTACAGGACATACTGACGACCAGCTATGAAAGGTAAGAATCAAATTTAATATAATTAATGAGGACACATATGTGCTTCAGTTTATAAAAAATAATTTAAAGGTGGTAACAGATTACCCCCCTAGCATCCTTTAAAAGTCGACACAAAATTATGATACACTTTCATTGATAAAAACAGCCAGGGTATAGAGAAATTTCTCAACATTATTAAAAATTACCTTTCAACAAGCCAACTCATAGATGAGTTTTTGTATATTTTGTATATTTTCATTGGTAATGAGAATGTCATTTATGACAAATGATCAAATAACAGTTCGACCGCCTTTCTAAAGCCATGAATTTAACTGTATCCTATTCAAGTTAGCTCCAGATTCCAAGTTCTCTTCATCCCCTTCCCCTCACCATGCTGATACAGAAGTAGTGAGCTACGTGGATTCTGGAACCAAAGTACCTGGTCTACATCTACTACTTTTTAGCTGTGTGACCTTGAAAAATCCTTCACTTTTTTCTTTACTCTGAGCACATCCCTTTACTTCTCTTTACTCATGCAAAGTCCCTTCACTTCATGTCAAGTGAAACTAATAATGGTACCTGCCACCACATGGCTACTATGAGAATAACATGAAACATTCTATTCTGTTCTACCAAAAACTTTCACTTTGACCCACTTTTTCCAGAGGCACCAAACTCCAGAGAAGTTAAATTTGAGAATGATAGAGTTCTTAATAATCTCAGTTTCCATGTTTTATCTCATACCAAAATGTAGTTGCAGAGGGTAAAATGTGTCAAATAAAAATATTTATTAACCATATACCTAGTCTGCATATTAGGAATAAATACATTTTCCTAAAAATCTGTCTAGAGAAGTTCCCTCCTTAAAAAAATTTTCTCTTTAGCCCATATTACCAATTTCAGTGGTATAAATTAAGATATATATAGATATATATAGATATATATCTTAACAGGGCAATACATATACATATAAGATATATAAGGAAAATGAAAGAGAAGAAAAATCAGGAAGGACAGAAAGAAAAAATAAAGAAGGAAGAAAGGAAGGAGGGAGCAAAAGAAAAGGGAGAGAGAGAAGGAAGAAAAGAAAGAAAGAAAAGAGAGAAATTAATATTCCTGTCTCCAGTCCACTAAGTTCCAACAAGAAGGAGACTATGCTACACTATTAACACATTTTAGAAATGCTGGCCTGTTTGGCAGCCACAGTTACAGAATCATGAGAAACAAGGTTACCTTCTCACCATTAGCTCATAAAATTGAACCCAAGGTGACAAGCCAATTGGGTACGAAGGGTAAGAAGGACCTGAGTTCAAGGTGATTCCCTCCAACATTGCACCAGAGGCCCTCTTCAAAACCTGAAGAGACAGCACAGCATTCTCAGGCTGTTAATTCCCAAATACCTGCCCTTTAAACAGTACCAGGAACTAAGGCACCCTAACTTGGTTTGACCTGGCTTTGCACTACCACGGTTCTGAAAGATGCTGCTCTGCTGCATCAGAACTGAGCAGAAGTGAAAGAGTCAGTCAAGCTGCCTTTCCGTGGCCTAGAAGCAGGAGCACCTGTTGCAAGGGCCCAACTACTAACAGTGACTCCATCACTTTTATATATTAGGCAGTGTTATGTCATGGTTTAGCACCAAGGGCTCCAAAGCCCTGCCCTGGTTCTAAACCTGACTTGAACATATATTAGTTGTTTGGCCCTGGGCAGGCAAGTCAATAAAGCATAGAGCCTCAGGTTCCAGAACTGTAAAATGGGAATAAAAACAAGATCATTGTGAATATTAAATGAGGTGATACTAATATATAACTGACTACAGTTCCAGGACGTGATGAACACCAGGTGACTGCTGTGCCTTAATCCAGTTACTGCACAGATGCAAAGAAATGGGAGAGGCTGGAGGTGGCTCCCAAAAGCTGGATATTAGACTGTGAATTCCCCAAGTGCCTCTCTCAGTCCTGAATAAACAAGAAAGAAAACCTCAAAAATCTTTCAATAACAAAGAGATAATTCCAGGAATGACATCTACAATGTACCTTCTATGGTGTCTTTGTCTTTGGACTTATTAATACACGTAGGCAGAATTATCTGTTGCAGTGCTAAAGAAAGATAGGCTTTTTTAAGGGACACATTTTTTAAGAACATTATGTCAATATCTTCTATAATTAAATCTTGTTAAAATAGTGCAATTTACTAAACTATTTGAACAGGATGGGCTCCCCCCCCCCTCCATTTATAGTTTTAATGGCAGAGGTGTGGTTGTCAAGCATCTTGAGTTTTCTTTTATAGGCACAGTAAGCTGTAAAAGAACCACTTTGATGACTCATTTTAGAATATAAATTCAATGGAAGCAAAAGTGCTGCTTATCATAACTGAGAACTTTCATTCAGACCAACCACTTTTATAACTGCTCTGATCTAACAGGGCAATTGATTCCAACATGCAATTTAACCAACAGTAACCTTGGATGCTTATTAGTAAGGGAACAATGCTTTCAGGATTATGCTGAATAATTCAGCCCTTCCACTCAAAGAGCAATGGTGGTGGGTGAGAACAGGATGTTGTGTAAGTGTCTCAGAACATTCCACACACCTGGAGTACATGGCTGGAAGCTGCCTTTCCAATCTGCTCTCCTGCCAAGGCCCTCTTCTGCCACAGGGCACAGAAGCGGCACAAAACTGGCCCACACTTCTTGGATAAAGATTAATGAGGTTTCACTACTATATCCCTGTGAATCCTCTTTCTGCTGCTACTACCAGTAACATATTTTTTAGTTTAATCTGGATGAAGAAACCATTTCAAATCAGATTTTGCTGTGCATTCAATATGAACTAGGCAACTACTTTGAAAACAGTCTCACTATTTCAGCTGTTTAGTTTTCTATTACATCTTCATTTCCTAAATACTTTTTTTAATCCTTAGCCAAGGACATATTTATTGATTTCAAAGAGACAGGGAGGAGACAGAGAGAAAAAAAGAAATATCGAAGTGAGAGAGAAACATTGACTGGTATCCTTCTGTACATGCCCCCCGTAGGGATTAAGCCCACAACCTAGATATATGCCCTGACTGGGGATCGAACCTGTAACCTTTCCATTTATGGGGTGATGATCCAACCAACTCAGCAAACCAGCCAGGGCCCTAAATACTTTTTTTTAAAAAATCTTACACCACAGCTTCATAAATCAGGGTAGTAAGGGTATCATTCCATTTTAAAGTATATCTCACAAAACATAAAAATTATAGACATAAGCCCTAGCAGGTGTAGCTCAGTGGATTGAGTGCTGGCCTGCAAACAAAAGGGTTGCCAAGTTCGATTCCCAGTCAGGACACATGCCTGGGTTATGGGCCAGGTCCCCATTTGGGGACACACAAGAGGTGACCACACATCGATGTTTCTCTCCCTCTCTTTCTCCCTCCTTTCCCCCCTGTCTAAAAATAAATAAATAAAATCTTTTTAAAATTATAGACATAAACACACAAGTATACATGCATATTCACACAAACACACATATGCTCAACTTGAAACTGAGTCCTAGGATTTACAAACATACCATCTATGGCTCCATTCACTACACATCCTTTCTAGCATCTGCATTCATTCGAGGCTCAAACAGAACACTAGTGTTCCCCCAAACCATGTTCTGAAGTCCATGAAGTATTAATAAAAGTCCTATAAGAAGGGAAGGAGAGTTCTATATTCAAATTTGTAGTTTTGCTGAGGACCTACTTGCATCACAGGTATGCAAGTCTGCAGGGAATCTCAGGTATTATGTGAATGCAGCCAGCTATTCAACAGTCTCATCTCAAGTGACTTTGTTGTTCTCTTTTTGTTCATTGTTACATATAAAGCTCATGGAGTGATAACATTGTTCCTTTGTTTAAAAAATAAAAAGCCACTGAAAGAAAAGTCAATTACTTGAGATGGTGATGGAAGAGCAAAAAAGTGAAGAGGCCTGCGGAAGTGGTGGTTCTTGGCCAAATACAGATGCCTCAAGAGGAAATTATATTTCAAAGGGCCACCTGTAGGTTTAGAAACTCAAGATCATCCTTGGGCAAATCTCTCATGTCAAGGGACTACTATATATCAAATCCTCTAAGATCCTCAGCATCGTGGAAATAAACTGGACGTGATGGTGGACGGCACCTGAGCAAGATCCTATCTATCATGGAGAAGAAATTTCTCCCACAAATGGGGGGCTTTTGACTCAGGCTCTGAAAAGAGGTTGCCCAGGAGGCACTGTTATATATTAAGGTTGAAAGGTTGTTCAGTTGGAATGGCATTAATGAAAACCAGGTATTTTAGTCAACTGGGGTTGAATTTGAGAGCTAAGCATCCAATATAGCCTCCAGATAGATTTACATTCCTTCAAGGTTAGTTCTTATGGAACAGCCTCGATGGTACTTTAGAGTGGGAGGCTCTGGAGGGAGCTCTTTATTACCAGGTGTGGGACAGAACTGCTGGATCCTGGAGAACACACAAGGCACTGTGGGGAGGAGAAAACACAGGGAAGAGCCACAGTACACTGAGATAAGTGAGACCCCATGGACTTCAGAGACATGGATCCAGTTAGTTCCCAGACAGAGAAAAGTAAAGGCAATGGCGCCTCCAGAGAGCCAGCCCTCCAGGGTCCTCACCCATGGCTCCCCTGGGTGGCTCAGCTGTGAGGATGCACCAAGGGCCCATTTGAGTGCTGACTATAGATCATCCTAGACATTAAGAAATGAGTCCACAGTCATCCAGACAAAACTGCTTCCTTTTAAAGTCATGCAAATGTCCTTTTAATGCACATTCTTACTTAGTTTACATAGTTTTTTTAAAACTCCTTTGTCACTTTCTAAAGATTTTTATTGGGCTTCTGGAAGTATCATCTAACTTTTCCCCAAATCTCCTTCAATCTCATGGTGCTTGAAATACTAGGATCTTTCCCCTCCCCACTACAGTTTTGATTTCCCATGGAAGACAGCCATTTAGAAAAGTCACTAGCATGCAGACACATGCTTCAAACCTTTCTGGCTGCACAACTAAAGCAAAACATAGGTGTGTTGGTTGAGCAAACCTAATACTGAGACTGTAACTGATTTCTACCTAGAGTGGCCAGCAAAATCCAGAATCTTGCAGGTTAGCTGAGATCTTGCCATCTGGGAGACCAATCACACAGAGATCTCTCTTCTACATCAGGCTCAGACAGAGGCCACATGCTTATTAGTGGGTGCCCAGCACGGACCCAGTGGACCTGCTCTTTCTAAACTTGTGGACAATCAATTCAGAGAGCTATATAGATGGTGACAAAAGGTAGCCTGCATCTCTGGTTTCTGCCTTTCTATCATTGTACACGTTGGCCTCTTAAAAAAATACCTGGGGATACTAGATTGGTGGAATCAAAAAAGAAAAGAGAAAACTAAAAAGCCAAGACAGCAGAATTAATATTGAAAAGACAGGCTTGATGAGAGGGAAGAAAGAAGGAACTCAAAAGCAGCTATATCTCAAACTTTTGTTGTAACTACAGAACACTCACATCACATGCCAGCCTTTAGTGAGGCAGTTTAGTTGGCTCTCTCATGTTTGTCATTTTTCATACATCTACACAGTTTACTGTGAGGAACTGCACTTGCCTTCCTGGGGATCCTCCTCTTGCCTGCCTCACCACCCCCCAGCCTCTCGAGCACAGGCCACCAATTTGATGGGCTGTTTCAATCCTGATTTTGATGAGGAGGGTCAGTTTGGCACACAGGTGATTTCCTTGTAGATTAAGAACATTTACTTTCTTCCTGCTGGATCCCTCCCAGAGATACCATCAAACCTCTACCTACGCAATTAGTTTTCACAGGTGGCTGTTTTGCCTCCAGTAAAACTACTTTCTTTCTCCTTCTGCAAGTCAAAGCAGAGCGAACACACATGAAAACATTTCAGATATGAAATAAACACTTTCATGCAGGCAACTATGATGCAACACATCATTTCTGAGTGACCCCAGTTATGGAATGATCTCCACACCAGGATCAGACTTGGGAAGGGGCAGAATGTGATTTGGAGAGGAGGGAGGGCAGGAGGAGGGAAAAGAGTGTTAGATGAGAAAAGGAAAAGAAGCCACTATTTATGCTGCTTCATGCTCTACAGTGTTCTTGTGTTATCTTTTCTCCTTTAGTAAACCCTTAACTGAGGAAAGTGTATAACCATGCACAGAGCTGAGAGCGGGGAAGACAAGACATTCACACGCATCAGAGTGGCTCATGAGTCGGCTGTTTGTGTGTGTTTGTTTCCCGTTGCAACACAACAGTTGCAACGTGAAACTAGAAAGTTGTGAGTTGTCTCCTGGTAATTTTTCTAGTGAAAAGCTCCAATTTTAGAGGCAGCCATTTCCAAAGGAAAAAAAAATTCAATGTCAACATAAATCCCTTGAACTAAACATCTGTTTAAAGTGTTTTTAGGCCAGGGGTCTAAAACTGTGAAACACTAGGGGTGCAGACATGATTTCTTTCCCAAGGTCTCCGAGCACTGCGGCGTGCACAGAGCCCGCAATATTGTTTAAACATCTGGCCCACTTCCCCCGAAAGAAAAGTGCTGATAGGGCGTGTTGTTGTGGCTTTTTGTTTTAACCTATAACATAATTTTGTTATTTGTATAGGCTCTAAAATAAACTAATGTTAAACAAGGTGTTTTCCCTTTAATGTATTATTTAAAGGGGGATCTTGTAATGGTATGTCGAATGGCATGAGAGGGTTGGTTTCACTAAAGCTCCAAACTCAAGGATCTTCACAAAGAAATGATTGGCCATCAGTGTTTCTCTCCAGGGGAAAAAAACTTCCAGAATTCCCACTTTCTGCATTCTCCATTGCTCTGACAAAATAAAGCATGTACCCAGACTTTACCACTATTTCTATGTCTGTATTTGTCTATGGGAAAAAAAAACTGTGTTTAAAATATAAAAATAAACTCATTTCAAAAAGAGGGGGGAAAGGAAGGAGTTTGGAAGCAGATTTCCTGATGGCCTGACTCAGACCCCTTTTACATGTGGACTTCAGCACTAGTCGCCTCAGAAGGATCCGAGTGACCGTACGTACACAGGTCTGCCGCCCAGATTCCTCACATTCACAGCTCAAATCACCCAAAGAATCTGCATTATATATTTATTATAAAGAACAAATATGGACCTACACTATCAAGTTTGTGACTAAAGAGCTTAGGGACAGCAAGAAGGGACGGAGCCCCAGGCAAATGGGTAGGGGGGGGGCAGCCTATTCAGTAAAAGGGGAAGAAATGGTGCAACCTGTGAACCCAAACACCACAGGCTTTTCCCAGGGGTCAGCAGTCACTCATCCCCCAACTAGTGCCCTGGTTCTGTCTCTATGCCCCTTCAAAAAGGCAGCCCTAAAAATCTCTCAGTTCAGTGAGAAAGAGTGGTTTTGCTGACATAGGGTGGAGCAATACTCCAAGGCTGTCAAATATAATAAAAGGATTATAGTTTTGTGTTGATTTATTTTAACGTACAAAGGAAGAAAGGAGACAAACTTCAAAGGTTTTGCCTCTGGCCTAGACTTCCGGCCTTAAGGGAACAAATTTCCCAGTACACATTATAGAAATATAGAAGTGCTCATTTAAAACTGACCAAAAAAAGAAAACCAAATAAATATTCCTACTATGACTAAATACATGTTATATTTAAAACATCCAATGCTTTTTTCCTTCCCTCTCTGCTCCTAGGAGAGGTAGTCTGTAACACAGCCCTGCCTCTTCCATCAGCCCAGTCAACTGCCATCCTTATACATCAGGTTACTCCTATACTTAGGTCATTTTTTAAAAATTCCAAAGTATATGCCCAATAAGTAATGTTCTAGGATGAAAACAGGTGACTAAAAGAGGTAAAATAATGTCATAATAGAGAGACCAAAGCAGCTCGGTCATATGCGTACCTACGAGTGTTTAGGTGAGAAAAAGACATATTACTGTGGTTTCTTCAGGAAAGTAAAAATAATCAGAGTTTTTATGTCTCTAAGGATTATTCAGCATATAATATTTTCATTAATTATCTAAAGTCTCTCTTCTGCTATGTCTTCTCCTGTGACATTATACAGATATCCTTTCCTGAACCTGTCTTATTCTCCACTATTTCTAGGAGACAGAGAAGGAAAGAATTTCAAACAGTCCTGAAAATGTGAATTTTAAATTCCAACCAGAGAATGTTAGAGCCAATAAGAAACTTGAAAGGAAATCTGGGCTATACCCCTACCTAAGGCAAAGCCACACCTATAGCAGCCTAAGCAGATAATCATCTAATCTAATTTAAAAGTAAATCAGTTTCCATAATTCCCTCCCTAATGCATTCCTGTGTCTGACAACCTTCTATTCATGAAATTCCTTTTCAAGCTTCAACCTAAGCACATTGTCATTATCAATAGTGTTAAGTGAGTTATAAAAAAAAAAAAAACAGATTTAGTAAACAACAGAAGCTCTTTAGGATCAGCAGTAACAATTACTGGATCAAATCAACTCATTCCAGCCAGAGAGATCTGGATCCCAGCAAGTTCTTTGGATCAGGATTTAGAGCAAAAGTAGATGTTTTTCCACTGCGTATGGGACATTATCGCATTTGCAACAAGGTTTATCTATCTATATATATATATCTATTTACAAACCATAAACAATATCTATGAAAAAGGTGTTATGGACTTATTGTGTCCCACCCCCACAAAAAAAAAAAATCCATGTGTTGAAGGCCCAACCCTCAATGAGATTGTATTTAAAGATAGGGCCTTTATGGAGATAATTAAAATTAAATAAGGTTATAAGGGTGGGGCCCTGATTGGATAGGATTAGTGTTCTTTTCAGAAGATACAGTCAAAATCTTACTTGTTCTCTCTCTGCTGACTGAGATTGAGGTAAGAAGGTAGCCGTCTTAAAATCAAAAAGAGGCCTCAATTGAAACCTACCCTGCTGACACCTTGATCTCGGACTTCCCAGCTTCCAGAACTGTGACAAATGCATTTCTGTTGTTTAAGACCCCCAGTATTTTGTCATGGCATCACAAGCAGACGAACACAGGAGTACACCAGGAACACCAGTGTGTTGACTATGTGCCCCTCTCTTTAGGCACTCATCTGTAATTCCTCTGGCAACTCTGAAACAGCACTTCTCTCACTTCTAAGACCATTCCTAGTTCATTTTTTCATGTAACAATGCAATGGGGAGAAGAAGGAAGTGCGCGAGTCCAGCACTCATGACAAGTCCTCTGACACGGGAAGTACAGAGTGCTGTGAGCGCCCACAGGAGAAGCAACCATCTCAGACAGGGGGATCGACTTGCTGCAATATAAAACATCTTAGATGGGCCCAGAAGAAAAAGCAACACCCGTCAGCTCAAGGATGGAGAGTGGGGGTTTCAGTGTAACGACAGTCTCCAAAGGTCCTGAGGGCTGTAAGATGTGGGTGACTCTCCCCTGGTCCTCCCTCCAGGGTCCATCTGCAGCCTTCAGATCTTCTCAGGAAAACAATCCCTCTCTTGACAACTCCTTATACTTTCAAGCCTTCAATTACAACCAAATCTGTATTTCTAATCATAACCTTGCTCTTAAGCTCTACACACCTGTTTTAATTGACTGTCACTCACTTCAGCAGCATGTGGCCACTAGCCTGTCTAAAATCCAAGTGTATCCTTTCCTCATATCTGCTCTTCCTCTTGTATTGCCCATTTTTGTGAGCGGCCTCAGCATTTACCCAGTGGTGTAGTCATCTCCTCCTCGCTCTCCCTAACTTTCATGTCCATCCATCACCAAGTTCTCTTTTCTTAATAGCTCCATAGAATAGAATCTGCTCATTCCTATCATTTCTGTTCTCAGTTGAATCCTAAGCAACAAATTTGAAGACTGATTTTTCTATTGATTTATTATACAAATAATGACTTGACACTTCACTTAATCAAAAGCTGCAATAATACACTAAAGAAAACACAAAATCCAGACAGGAAATAGAAGGTGCTGTCATAGAATCCAAATAGAGAAAAACAGACAAGTGAACACAATTTTTTTAATAATCTCTGAGTTTCCTAGCATATAGGGAAAAGAAGAAAACTAGATTAATTATAAGTTTTCACCCAGCTGGCATAGCTCAGTGGATTGAGCGCGGGCTGGGAAACAAAGTGTCCCAGGTTCGATTCCCAGCCAGGGTACATTCCTGGGTTGCAGGCCATAACCCCCAGCAACCGCACATTGATGTTTTTCTCTCTCTCTCTCTCTCTCTCTCTCCCTCCCTTCCTTCCCTCTCTAAAAATAAATAAATAAAATCTTTAAAAAAAATAAAAAGTAAATTTTCAGACAGGATGAAGAGATATGCCAACAAATCTGTTGCCTGGAAGAGATTTCTCAGAGAAATAAGAGTACTGGGAAATTGAAAAATGGACACTAAATAACATAGTGGGAAAAAGCAGTTTTTGTGAACTAAGCAAAGATCTCCTATACATGAATCTTTTACATATAAAGTGTTTCTTAAATATTTCATTTACAGTGAAGCCCTCCTGAAGTTAAATCATGACTGCAAATGCAGTCTATACATGAATACAGTGAAATGTTTCTTACAGATAGCTTTTCAGTCATCGTAACAGTATAACTTGTCCCTGAGGTTAATCTCTGTAAGTACAAATGTCTCAGAAAGACTTTTAACCAAAGCTACATTTCATAACTGAGGAGTCAAATTAGTACCAAAGTACAAGGATACTAGGCTACTTCTCATCTTTTCATATTCCATTTCCTCAGAAAGGCTTTCCCAGAGAACCTTAGCTAGCAAGATCACCATTCTCCACCCCTAATTTACCCTATATACTTGCATCATCATATCATTCTATTTATTTCCTCACAGTAGTTCCCACAATCTGAAATTACTTTCTTATTAACTTGTTGATTTGATTGATGGTTCTCCCCCAATAGAAAGTAGGCTTCCTGAAGGCAGGGGTCGTGTCTGTCTTGTTCTCTAATGTGTGCACAGCTCTTAGAAACATAACTGGTATGTAGCATGTGCTCAATTAAAATATTTTAAACTACTGAAATAAATAATCCTGTGGTCCATTTTTCCTTCTAAATATTTATATGCTATTCCCCATACATATTGAGAAGACAATGATTATATCTTTTTTTCTACACTGCTGACTTGGCACACTGTGCTAAATACTTTATATAGATCATCTCATTTAATCCTCAAAATAACTTTATGGAGTTAATACCATAATTATCTCTATTATATCGAAGAACAAGTTGACCCTTGATGAAGTAACTTGTTGAAAGTCAAGCAATTTGTGTAAATGGTATTTGAGATCAACACTGTCTGATTACACTATTCCTCTTTCATTAATCTCTTTTAATCTTATTTTTCAATGATAGTTTACATTCAGTATTATTTTGTATTAGTTTCAGGTGGATGACAATAATATAAAGTCCTGGCTTAAAATATCCTCCTTTCCTGACTCCTTTTTCTCCCTTTGCCCATCTATCCTCCAGTTTGCCATCTGAGCTGTCTTCTAAAAGGTAATCTAACTGCTCATAACCTGAAGAGCTACCCAGTGGAAAGTCTTTATCATGGCAATTGAAGCCCTTAATGTTCAGCCTAGTCTCTTACAAATCTCACTCTCCCCAACATACAAAGCTAAACTCCACTCACTCTCCCCATGGCCATTCCTGACTCCCCACCCACCAAGGCCTCACCTATTCCCAGTGACTTACATTTTCTTGTGCCATCCCCAGCCTCCAGGATCCCCACTCCCTCACAATGCTGTCTATGGAAACTGTCCTTGTCAATCCCACTCATTCTTCAGTCACAGGAGCCTTCTTCTTGCAAATTACCGAATTCCCTCCTCCGCATACCAGCAGCACATTTTTGTCTATCTTTCGGCATTATCTACCATCTGTTTTATATATGACTTTGGTGGTTAGTTCTAAGTTTCTGTTTCCATCACTAGTTAGATTACAAAGCCCCGGAGAACAACACTCTCTTGGTCTTGTACTTCTCCAGCCTTGAGCACATTGCTGGTCACACAGGAGGCACTAAACGAATGTTCACTCAAGTGCACATCTGAATGACTCGAATAACTGAAGGGGCACTGATGGCTGTTGCTCTGGATTTCAATTTTGTACAGTTGAAGGCTTAGGTGCAGCACAGCCATTTACTAAATTAGAGGTAGTATTAATGTCCACTTTCAGAGATAACAATATTATATTACTAATTATTTCAGTTTTAGCCCTTCTGTTGCAGGAAAACTGTTTAAGTTCCAGCATACAAACACATATTATTTCCCAACAATGATCCATGTCATGAAGTGCTCTATTATATTAAAAACATTTGTAGAGACTCTGTCCATTGACTGACTTTTGACCTTTTAACCTGGAATCATAGAGAACACAACATCTCATTCTGTGCAGACAGAAAATGATTCAGAGACTTTTTCACCAGCACTTACAGGTAAAAAGATATAAATTTTTCCAATTCTGCATCGAATACGAAACTGGTTTTTTACTCTTTTCTAACTTTACAGAACACTGAAATCTCATGATTGAAGAAGTCTTATAACTCTAAGTACAAGGTTCAGAACTAAAATTGTGCCATTGCTTCATCACTGTCAGCACTGCTCCCCCACCAAGACTCAGTTTGCCAAATTACAACAGCACTTCCAAAAGCACTGCCGATCAACAGGGAGGGCAATGACTGAATCTGTGCATATGCGTCTGTCAAGCTATTGAGCGATTAAGCATACAGGCTAGGGGAATGGTATTGAGACATATGTGTTCTTACCATCTGCACACATTACAGCAATGCACTTCACACATATGATATGTCTGAAGCCTAATTTTACACATGAAGAGGAAAGGCATTCATGCCAACCCTCGGCACAATTCACGTCACATGGGTTTCACAATTGGTGCTTTATGTTACATACGCCTATCCGTCCAAAGTTTTTTTCCTGTGAAAAATACTTAAAACACAGAATCAGATATTTTCTTTAATCTAAGGATATTGGCTTTAATCCTATGCTCACAAAATCTCAGTCACACTAAAACAGACTATTGGGGAACAAACTCATTTGTCTTTTCAGAACTGGTAATTTTTACCTTAAGCACACCTTAGTAAACTAAAGATAGGAGAGGAAGTTGAACTGAATAAAAAAACAAAGTGGCAAGCTATGTATATTAAGTTTACATTACATATTTTGGAAGGGCAAATTCATTATTTATACAGGTGCTACCTGACCTTTGTCCAGCGAGATATTCATTTTAACCTATTAATAAGCATACTATAAACAACAATGAAAGTTACGTGACCTTACACAGCTGTCTCAAGCCACTGCACTTCCATCGTTAAGGAAACTGTTAAATGACCCTGTTGTCAGAACACACTAAATCTGTCTGAATGAGGAAAAACAAGACTTTTTCTCCAAAGGATAAAACAAAAATACTGGGCAGAATTGCTGCTCCCAGTGAACAGTCACCATTGTTATTTATCATTTATTATTTACCTATGTTTTTTTGTATAAGCATTACAGGAAGCTTTTATGCTGATTGTGACACATAATCAGTTGCTTACTGCCAAGGGAAAGACTTTTTGCCCAGAAAGACAATCTGTGCACACACTAATTTGAAAGACAGGATAGGAGCTGCAAGTGTTTTAACAGCCCATTATCAAAAATTATCCCGTGGCTATAAAATCCCCAGACCATTGGCTTGAGATCAGCTCAAAGAAAAATGAGATTACAGAATTTAATCTAGTGAAGAGGAGTGAGAGATGAGTTTTAAAAAGCCTTGGATCACCAAAAAAAAAAAAAAAAGGCACAGGACAGAAACGAGATCAGCTTAGATTAAACCTTCCACATGTTTATTTCATTGATATCTCAAAATGTAACAAGGATTGATTTTAATTTTTTAAAGTGTGCTGTTACTTTGTTATTTTAACAAAGAATGGGGAATACTTGGAAAAATTATATAGTGAGGTGACAGGAAACAAAACAGCATTTTGTCTTAAATTTGCACAACCTAATTTACAGCAATGAAGCAGAACCTACGAGCTCTGGTGAATGTCAGGCCCGTCATGTCCATTACATGTGTGAGTAGGTATGAAGCAGAGTCTCCGTAGGCCCTTCAGAAATTGCACACAGCCGCCTTAATGCAAACCAGAAGTCTCAGACTGCTGGATGAACACTCAGATTCGTTCCCATGTGGATATTTAGAGCAGGTCCCCTCCACCCCCACCCCGTCCTCATTTATGTACATTTCAAGAAACCAACCAGAGGCCATAACCATGGAGATGGCTCATGAGAAGACAGCTCCCACCCCAACAAAATCTGGTCCAACCCCTGCAAAGAAAGCATTAGAGTCCTGGAGGACCTCCCTTTCTCCCTGCAACCTCTGCTCTCTCACATCTCCTCCCCCTTCTCCTCCCCGCTCCCCTCCCTTCGAGCATCTGCCTTGCCCAATCTCGCCTGGGCCAGCTCCAATAACAACATCTGCTTGGCAGCTTTTCAAGCCCACGGATAGTTATCTAACTGAGGCTTTTGTGCTATACTGTTTATTCTATGTGAAGAAATGCCTCCTTAGTTGAAAGAGTACTTTAGAAAAACTGTGCAGCTATTAGCAAGTGAAGCACAAGGCTAATAACCCCCACCTGCTCATCAAATTAATTATGACATCTGAGTCATTATAACTCAGAAAGGAAACACGACTGCAGATTTGTCACATGTAGGAATAAACATGTATTAGGACCAGAAAAAAAAAATCAGACCAAGAGACTCAGCTGGACAAAACACATGCTTCCACCTTTCAGAGACTGAAATATGGATCCTATCTTTCCAAGTGAACTTGGGAACTTAAATTCCCAAGTTCCCAGAACTTAAGAAGAAGGAGCGGTTGGCCAGACAGCCACACTACCGTTAAATGGAGCAACATGAGATAAAGTCAGGGAGTATGGAACCTCAAGGAAAACACTTCAAGAGTCAGTAATTATTTCTTTAAAAAAAAAACAAATGTTATATAAAAAGCCATCCTGCAGAGGAAAACTTGCTGTTCACAATGAATGTGACCCATGTCATTTGGTCCATCCCCAGCATTCTCACAAAGACTTGGGGTATGGGATTGTTTCCTCCATGTACAAAAGAATACTTTAGCAATGATAATAACTCTAGGAGGAAAATATATGATTGGCAATGAAAACTTGTCATGAAGTTATTTAACATTTCCTAGTTTTATGAGTGCCTAAGACTAGCATTATTAAAAGGCACATTTCATTAGGTAGCCACAAAAGGATTATATTTAAAAGTCAGACATTCAACATTATATCACATAGTCACTGTGATATAATCACAAGGCTTGTCATTATCATGCATTTCATGAAAGTAGCAAGTTTTCATTATATGATTTTAATAAACTTGAAATAGCTAACAACCCCTTATTCTTTTTGCCTATTTCTGGCATTTGCAACTATTATATACATTTTAAAATATTTTATTCCAAAACACTAGAAATTTTAAAAAGTGAGATATAAATGAATACATGTAAATTTTAATAAAAATAAAATTATTTTAAACTAATAAAATTATTTTGAATTAATAGATGATAAACCATCCAATATATAGCCAACGACATTTTTCTTTGCCATTATAAGAAATAAATTCTGAAAAGATATTTGCATGAACTATAATAAATGACTATTATTTTAAGAAACCACTCCTACTTAAATATTGACAACTATAAATGTAAAGCCTCTTCACCTTTCTGCAATATCTTTATCATTGAAGGAACTTTTTTATCTTTTGGAATCCTTGTGCTGCCAATCAGAAAACATGAGTCCTTCTTCAAAAGCATACTAATGTTTTGTTAAATGACATCAGCCTGCTACATTTTATATTCCACCTCCAGAAAAAGTCATTCCATAGTAGCAATAGCCATAACCAGTTCTTGCAAATAAAATTTCTTCATTCTACTTTATAGAAGCATAACTTACAGAAGAGTTAATTTTAACACAGAACATGTTAGATTTATAAATCCTTTGAGGTTTAACATAAAATGAAAGTAAATCTCAGGAAGCAATACAATTAGTTTCTTTCTCTGTAAAACAACTTTGTATCAGAGTCTAGTGCTGAGTTGATTTATGTAAATATGTTACTTAACCTCAATTTAAGACATAAATCCAGAGCAAACACAACAATGGCAATCTTAACACTCTACTTTGCCAAATCAGAAGATTTAGTCTGCCTAGAGTAAAAATGAGTTAAGATTATATTCAGAGTGTCAGTCCCAAGTCAAGAAAACATGCACAGCCAGAGCAGGCCAGGGAGATCACTCATTAACCAGCCAGCAACGCTACAGAGCTTTTGCATGTCTGGGAAAACATGTTCCCAGTTATAAACTCCACAGCAAGTCAAGGCATTCTTTTTAAATGGGTGAATTTTCTGTTTTTTTCCCACATCATCAATCCTGAAAAGTAACTTGGCTTCTCTATTTATTATCTGCATAACTCTCCACATGTCAAACTGGGTAGGCCTTGCATCCTTTAAGGTAATATGGGCCAATGCCTGAGAGTTAATGCCTCCTTTCCAAAAGCAACCTTCAAGTTGCTTTTTAACAAGTTCTTACAATTATTAAATTCCTTTACTGTGCTAGGTAACAGTTATGTATCCTGAAGAAGTATGGCCGTGGACTATTCGACAGCAGGTCTGTGTGAGTCTCCTGAGACACCTGTATGTACAAGTTGGAGCCATGCTGATCTGGCATGCTATACAGAAGTCTATCTGCCCTGAAAAGTCAATACGTTACTTTGTGAAAAATATCCTTAGCATGTATCAGCATTATTGTCAGCCTGAGTTTGAAAACTCTACAAGCATGCCAGAAAGAGGGCTACATACAGTGTGGCAGTCCCCAGGTCGCACACAGTACAGAGATTCTGGTATCCGCTTAATCTCAGCACGCATCTCCACCCCTTCTTCCTTCCCAATGCTATGTGGTCTTGAAAACACAAATGTTCACATTTCCTGAAGCTGAGCTGCAAAGGAAAAGTCCCCTCCCGAGAGGCAGAGCTGCATGCTTTTGGTGGCCCTGAAATTGTTCCCTATAGTACAACATAATGTGATACTCACTACAATTAGCCATGGAGAAATCTTTTTTTTTCACCTGTGATGTCATATAACAGGTAAGACCATAATTTGAGATCATACAGTGAGCCATATCTGCAAACAAAGTATTGTAGGAAGAGTTTGCTAAGAGGACCACGATATCAAAAGGCTACCTTAAAGTATCTAGATGGCCTGTGTTCCTCCAAATCTCATCTTGACAAATCCTCCAATATTGAAGATTATGACAGATGCAAATTATTTTTCAGAAATTTGACATTCTCCCTGATAGCTGTTTATCTTACATAATCCTTTCTTCTCTCATTCTCTTCCCCTTCTCTTTCTGGCATTCTTCTGATACACACACACACACACACACACACACACACACATACACACACATACACAGGAAGACATCCATTAATATTAAGAACAGTTTTCTGTAATGTTTTTCAGAATTTCTCAGGGGCTTAGGAGGGCTGCAGCCATGCCAAAATTACAAGCTTTCTCCTAGTCAGAAGGGATGTGTTTTCAAAGCCCAGCCCTCATTTTTCAATCTGATGTAAGTAAATTTACCTCTGTGTGCTGAGCTGAGTGGCTTTTCTTTGTCTTTTTTTTGTTTTGTTTTGTTTTGTTTTTCTAATAGCTGCTGCTCTTGTGGAGCTATTCATTTCAAAGGAAAGTTAGAAGCATTCTTCACTCTTCCCCTTTCAGATTATTTGCAGTTACTGACTCTTCTGAAATCTTAGATCCGAACAGAAACCTAAAGCATAGCACCATTTTAAAACAGCAAATCGCCAGCATTCCTGGGATCACATTTCTCTAGAACAAGTATTGAGCATGAGGTACAAGAATTAAGTCTAAATAGGCTAAAATTCACAAAATAAAGAAGGATTTTAAAAAAAAAAAAAAAAAACAGGACCCACTCTATTCTGATAGCATACTGAAGGATAATAATCTTTTGGAAACATTGTTTCAGCACCAGACAAGAGATGATAAAATTATGTTTGTCTTTTAGTTAAATTAATTCATTTCTTGAGAAAGTCATATCAACTATACCAAGGCAGTTAGCTTTTGGAAACATTTTTAGGCAACAAATAAGAGTTGAGTTCTGTTTGTTACTTGATTTATTTCCTGAGAAGGTCAAATCAACTGTCCCAGACCATTCATCTGATAAAATCTATGATAAAACCCAGTGGATGCACTATCACTAAAAGTTCTTAATTTGTCCAGGCCTCAATCTGTCTATCCACAGGCTTCAGCTCACTGTGGTAGGCCTTGCTGTTGATCATTCTGGTGAGAGTGTTTCATGGACTGGGCCCACTCAGCTATCTGGGAGCACTCTGTGGATTCTCCGTTTGTGTCACATGTCCAAAAGAGCACTCCAGAGTTCATTACCTTTCTGGTTCTCTCATGCTGACTCCTTCTTTATCAACCAACATTCACCTGAACGCACTTGACTTCATAATAATGGTTTGGGGGGTTTTGGCAATTGTCAACCTCAAAGTTATATTCAGAGAAATAATGAAGGGAACTCAGTGCAGGAAGAGTAAACTGCAAGAAAAAAGTACATGGAATCACAGTATTAAAAAAATAAAAATAAAACAAACAAAAACAAAAAAACCTGCCAGGCCAGGAAGACTCTCATGATTACCTCCTGAGTCATCCATTCACCTTGAAGAGTAAGGAATGTGTATTTAAGTGAAAGTCTTATTACACGCTAGGACTTAAATCTTCAGCCTCTTAATTTCCTCATCGTGCATATTTACTGTGAGTGTAATGCCATCCTACACTGCATACTAAGGAACCAAGGCAAAATTAAAGTGCAATAGGAAAAAGACGCTATGTTACCAGGCAACTTTGAAATGGCACTATGAATGGATAGATAAAGCAATGAGAACTCCTTTCCTTTCTTTCCCTATTTTTGTTCTTTTTATATTTGTGTGAATTTGATAACCTTAACCTACCTAATCCTATTATTCCTAATAAAACGGAAAGACTAAAAGTTGTTCATGTTCAAATCCCACCAGTATACCACAGACTTCCTTGAAACTAGGAAGAAGGAATAAAAGAACTTCTCACTCATAGCCCAAAATGAAGAACCTCTCAAATGCAAACTACAGCTTAACCAATTATCAGTTTACACCTGTAATGTGAGATGATGTTCACAAAGAATTACATGGTAAGGCACTGCAGATCCACTTTTAAATTAAACCTAAAAGTTCTAGGTTTACTATACTTGATTTTTGAGTATGAGGTAGAGAGCCAAGCATGGATTTTCTGTAGATTTGAGGCATTTATAATGCAATAAAATAATATAAAATTTAATTTAATTTAAAAAAAAGTTGGGGAAGCCTCAGCTCTCAACAACCTATTGGGTAAATTACTTAATGGTTCTCAGCTACAAAATGGAACAGTATCTATCTCATCTGATTGAGATAAACATTAAATAAAATACCACAAACAAAAGACAAAAGTGCTAAGTAATATACAAATATAAAGTATAATTTAAGTCCATTAATAAGGAAATAATATAATATGCAGTTACCTTTAGAGCGGTATGGCTTTGGAATTAAAGGAATTGAGGGGAGATGACTGATTGTAAAGGGTAGACTTGTAATATTTACCTTCCTCAGAGAAAGCTGAAAGTTATAATGTCCACGGCATTATCTTTGGAGTCACATATGCCTGAGACTAATCCTGTCTTTGCTACTTCCTAGTTGTGTGACCTTGGGTAGCTTATTTAAACTCTGATTTTCTCATCTTTAAATGAGTAATAATAATAGCTATCTTGTAAAGAAAGCTAAAATATTTAAATAAAATACTATATTCATAAGCACCTAACTTTTTAAAAAAAGATTTTATTTATTTCTTGAGAGAGTTCCAGGAAGGGAGGGAGAAAGAGAGGGAGAGAAACATGACATGAGAGAGATTCGACTGGTTGCCTCTCACACGCCCCCTACTGGGGACCTGGCCAGCAACCCAGCCCTGTGCCCTGACAAGGAATGAAACCAGCAACCTTTCAGTTCACAGGCCAGCCGTCAATTCACTGAGCACACCAGCCACGGCTGACTTTTAAAAATAATATTCTTACAAAAGAAAGTGGACCACACCAAGGATTTCTTATGGACTGTTTGTCATCCACATTGTCGTTAATATAATTTCATGTAGTTACCTTCTAAACATCTTCAAGTATTCTAAACTTAATTCAGATCACATGCTTTTTTAAAAAAGTCCATCTTTTACATATCAAACAGAAAACTAGCAAAGGAAAAATACTTTTGTAAAAATCTTAGGAAAGAACAATTTATCAACTTAGGAAATTTCTTTATGGTACAAAAAGAATGTTTTCTTATAATAAGTTACTATTTGTAGTCCACCTGAAAAAAAGCCTAAAACATATTTTAAGAACAAACAGGATGTTTTAACCTTCCTAAAGGGTAAACTGCTTTATGTGTTGTATTTGGGGGAGGGTTTCTTTTTTTAAGTAACAAGTTTGTACTTATCTTGAAAATAAAAGGGAAAGTAACTGTCCTATGAACAGCTTTATTTTTTGCTTTCTACAACTCACACATTTGAAGCAAAGTCCTCAAACCCCCAAAGCAAGTGTAATGCACATGGTCTGCTGGCAGAACTTATTTTAAACATCTCCAGGCAATATGAGTGCGTGTGCATTTGCGCACGTGCACATACACACACACACACACTGAAATTTTTGAATCAATAAGTCATTTGGAAGAATCTCCAGAAGTGTGCCGAGGCATGTTTTTGGTGTTTTGCCAAATTATGTGCTTCTGTTTGTGGCTTTCAAATATGGATTAGACAGATGCACAAGCATGTACTGTTTGGCAAGTAGTGACAATGGTCTAGTCTGAATTTAGTAATTCAAGCTTTTCATTAGTCCTCTTAGGTGAAAGAAAGAATTAACAACAACTTGTTTGAGCTCTATCTTTATATCCCTTTGTCATCCATTCTTGTTCACTTGCCACAGACTAGAAGCCAAAGGAATTTCAGATGTCCTTTGCAGATAGTCCTAAAGCAAAGGCTTCAAACAAGGGGTTCAAATGTCAAGTACATTTAAATTGGAACCTGAACTTTTGTTCATTGTTATTCTAAGGCCAAAGCTCTGCTTTTCCAACTTCCTCGATGTAGTTGAACATCCCGTGTGCCCTCTTTTTTTTCTGACAAAGAAACAAAGATGGAAATCACCTAAGGACGTAAAAGGTCACTTAAGATATGTTTATGTCTTGAAGTTATCATGTATAAGAGTAGACTTCTACATGACAAAGTGCTCACAGAGATGTGTCTGTCTCCTGTGCCTTCTTACCATCGTCACTCTCAACTTAAGAGGTCAGCTTCTTAAGACCATGAACTTTGGCACTAAATTCAGAAATAATTCCAAACCAAAGTCAATCCTAAATTCTGTCACAACCATCCTGATGACCAGAAGTCTTTCTGATCAGGGCCAATAAAGTAACCAGTATAATTGCCAGCCCTTCTCCAGATCACTTTAGACAATACCAAGGGAAGTTCAATTGACATGTAGTGTTAGACATTTTCTTCTGTTTACAGGAGAATAATCCTGATGCCCAATAGAAAAGTTCGCAGGAACCAAGAGGTAAAAAAGATTAAATGCTGACAGTAGCCCATTGTTAATTGAGTCCCCTGTGTGAAGCTACAGAAAAATTAGTTTATACAGCTGCCACTATTTGTCATAACATTGCTAACAAGGTACAAATGTTCTGTCAAAGTGTCATTTTGTACCACCAAAACTGGACAATCCAATGGTCTGAAACATATGTAGAAGTCAACCAACACTACGGAGATGGAAGACCAGTCTATCCCCTCCAGGTGTCTCAGTGGCTGGGAAAGAAAAGGTGTCGGCCTCTGAGTGAGCACAGCCTAGAACATTTAGATTTGAGGCTTAGTGAGCAAAACACGAAAAACAAAAGTGAGCTGGGATTTGGCACAGGATCCTGTGAGGAGCATTACTAAGGTGTAATGTTCGAACCCAGCATGATTTGTAAGTGATGACTTTCTCTAAAGGAAGCGAAAAACAAGGACTGAGAGAAAATATTGCCAGCCAGGGCATGAAACCAGCCATGTCATTTGGCCTTTGCATTTTCCAGTAGAAATCTGTTCTGCTTATAAAATACAGGTACACTTGTGGGGGGGGGGGGTACAGGGGAGCGGGGAGGAATGTGTTTGCTAAATTTGGGAGATTTTCATTAAAACATTAGGATAAGCTAAAAATCCATAATAAGCTCAATATAAAAACATTATAATAGTATGTATTAAGGTGTTAAGAATAAATCATATTTCATATTCTCAGAAATTTTCATTTTAGTGGAGAAGGTAGAGAAAATAAATATATGCATCTATATATTTACATACACATGCACATTTATATATGTATAGAGGGAGACAGATGAAGAGGGAGAAGAAGAGGGTGACAGAAGGGGAATTTACAGTTCACAAAGCCCTTTCACACACATCATCAAGATGTATCCTCTGGCCCTGGCTGGCATGGCTCAGTGGACTGAGCTCGGGCTTCGAACCGAGGCGTCGCAGGTTCGATTCCTGGTCGGGCCGCATGCCTGGGTTGCGGGCCATGGCCCCCAGCGACCGCACATTGATGTTTCTCTCTCTCTCTCTTTCTCCCTCCCTTCCCTCTCTAAAAATAAATAAATAAAGTCTTAAAAAAAATGTATCCTCTGGAGTAACTGTTAATACTAGTACCATTTTATAGGTAGTAAAACTGAAGCTTAAGTCTCAGTAACTGATAATGGAACCAAGAATGGAAGCTAGGTCTTCCTATCATAATCCTACCTCTTTTATGATAATAGAAAAATGTCGTGTCTACTGATCACTATTATGAAAAACGTGTATCATGCCTGAGAACTGGGAATCCTACTTTCAATGTTAATAAACATATTTTTGAAGTTATACACCTTCCAGTTATCTCTCAAACATTTTACTCAAGACTCAATTGTTAAGCATGAGAGCATATTGAAAACCCAAACAAAGCAAAGCTGAGGCTAACTGTGATCAGACTGTCCCCATGAAGAAGGCAGGTCCAAGAACACTTCAAGAAAAGAGTTTTAAGGCAGCAAGGTAGAAGTAATTTACTTCAGCAAACAAAACATAAATTTAGTTTGATATAAATTGCTCATCTACAACTCAGCGCACCTAAGAAATTTTCCTGAATGAGTATTTATGGGCTACAACATGGACAGCTTCTAGTCTGATTTTGCTCCTTCCACACACTCCTTCCATACTCTTCCTCTCCAGTTCATTCTCCTCTTACAAGAAGGCTGAAGAGGCCCTCCTGAAGCTCACCGAAAGGCACAATTACCATAAAGCTCCCAACTGTAAATAACGGTCTTATAAAAATAATGCAAATTCAAGAGGTAAGAATAGTGTTTAGATTCCTTTTGCATATTCCTCAGCTAGAACACTCCTCCTTCCCCCACATCTTTTGTGCATTTGATTAAAGTGCCAAAATACACTTTCAACATAAGCAGCAGGACTACTTTGCTAGCAGTTGAAGTGTCCATTCCAGTCCTATTAACTTGATACAAGATGGTACTTCAAAATGACACACTTTGGAAATGACAGGTAGAGTTCAGTATTTTATTTCCCAGGAAGAGAAATTATCTGAGTCCTGTATCCCCAGTTTACTGCAAAGTCTGTTAAAGAGATTAGTTCTATCCTGGATTAGCTTCACTAAGTCAATTTAAGAACTCATCTAAGATAACAGTTTAACAAAATCACCTATGTCCAAATCCAGATTCCACCATTTACTAGTCTTATGATGCTGGACAGATTATTTAACTTTTTCATTCCTTAGTTTCCTCACATGGAAAAAAAAAGATAATAAAAGAGCTTGCCTCACAAGGTTAATGTTAAGGAATAGTTGAATATGTGAATGGGGTATATGCCCTGCACATGTGCACACACACAGATTCAAGTGTTTACAAGAGCTCCCACAGATACTCACCTACCTCATTCAGGTCTTTACTCAGATGTCACCTCCTCAGTAAGACCTCCTCTAACCAATCTTAATACTTCAATCTTCCCTGCTTTTGCACCCCCACTTGATTTATTTTAAAACTAGATACGAAATAGCATTTCCCACAAGATAAATACTCCTCTGCTCAGTATTCAATCTGTAATCTGACTTAAAGGAATGAGGCAACTCACTGGCTAGTCTCCTGTAACAGCCAGTTCACAAAGAATTCCATTCCGCCACCGGTGTTAGGAAAGCTGGGACCAAGAAGACAGCTCAGGTGGGTACATAGGAAGTGCCTGGGGTTCCTTGGAGGATGTGTCTCTTTTGTGAACAATAGAAAACTGTCCTCAATAAACAGCAAGAGAAACAAAATACTTGCTGAGGTATAGGACAAGGCCCAGGAAGGGTTACAAGCACAACTGATAGCAGTGGTTTCCTCAAAGGAGGAGCAGAAATAGACCAGGAGGAATTCTAGCTTTATTTATTTTAGCTTTTACATTGAGAAACTATTTAAGTGTCTCTTGTGTAACTAAATATTTAAAAGCCCAAATCTCAAGGATACAGAGCTATCCGTAGTCCTACTCTGAAATGTGTGCCATAGAAAGAACATTCTAATAAAAGGCATTTGCAGCACATATAAGAAAAAAATGAAAGATCAATCAAATATAGAATGTGATCCCTATAAGTCTTTATGGCATTCATGTAAACTTTTAAGATTTCTTTGCAGATATTCATTTATTCATTCTAACTTTCCCACTATGCACCTGACCTGTTTTCTCTATCCAATACCAAAATATGCACAAAAAAAATCCAAAACTGTACATTGTTAGACAAAATATCATAAATATCTACAGCTTCCTAAAGGAGAAGCATTTTACTGCCTACAAGCATCTTACATGCACTTAAAGTAAAACAGACAAAAAACTGTAAGG
Organism: Phyllostomus discolor; assembly: GCF_004126475.2. Classification (NCBI taxonomy): domain Eukaryota; kingdom Metazoa; phylum Chordata; class Mammalia; order Chiroptera; family Phyllostomidae; genus Phyllostomus; species Phyllostomus discolor. The sequence continues at coordinate 153,551,676 of NC_040905.2, read as the reverse complement.
GTGACTGAGAGTTTTGTATGTTTGAAAAGAATCTCTGCTATGCTAATGCCAATGTTCATTACATATCATATGAAACCCATATGAAGTGAACTCACGTAGGTGAAAGAATGACTTTCTACATAATTCATCTCTTGTTCCATGATCAATACCAAATATCCTTCAGTTACATCTTCCAAACTATGTGTTCAAATAGATACTATTTCAAAAGTAAACATTCTCTTTTCTATTTTATATCACTGAGATCATTAAAAATATAAGAAGGTTTTCTTATAATTTTTCTGGAAATTACTATTAAACTGCAACATTTCATATATAAAACAATTTATGGTGATCTATAGATTGCCCTTTTTTTCATAAGATGTAAAGTGAGCCAAAATGGGAAATTGCATCTACTTTTCTAGAAAAACCATTTTCACCCTCTCCAATAACAGCAAGAACAGCAAGGAAAACAAAAGAAACAGAACGAAAGTCTGTATTGTGGTTGCTAACTTGAACCATGCCAATGCACACTCAAAAGATTAATCAAAGGCTTGACGGCTGTTAACAGTTCAACATGGTTCCCATAATTATCCAATTAAACATATAATGCAAATAGTACAAGTCTTATGGGTTCTATAGAGCATGAATATCAGGCTGCTCAGAAAACTATTAACTGTAATGTACTGTCTGCTGAGTCAGAAGAAAGTGAAAGGAGGAGTACATTTATAGAGGAAGGCAAGCAGAAGAAAAATAGAGTGGGGAGACACGTAACTCAACCACTCTTTATGTGGTCACATAAACACAACAGACAGTGGTAAAATCCAGAAAACAAAATTTAAGTAACAATTATTGTAAAACCAAAAGAATGCAAAGCAATGACTTTACCCTATAATTCCTACTGGCTGCACTCTACCCACAGCATACTTCAACCACACTTTTCTAGCTCACTGCTAAGTTAGAAACATGGATGTAATTACAGTTGTTGGCTTTTGACTCTGTCTATAAACCATGCAGAGATAAACTGCTATTAGTGAACATACCAACTCCATATAATTGTGTTTTGACATTATAGGTAAAAACAATGAGAAGGAAAACTAACCACAGCAATTATAAACAGCATGCTCAAGGGCACATCAGGTCACTTCTGACCTTGACTAAACTGTTGGAATCCCTAAGCTGCATTTTCACACGTTCAGATGCACGCGCGAGCACACACACTCACACACACACACAGGAACACCCCACACCTGTCTTTTTCAGGGAAATGAATTTAGTGAACATAAAAACTACTGAATTATACATTCATAAATACCTCAAGGAATATAAAATATGTGCTCTATGGTCAAATATCTGCACCTAAAAAATCTTATTACATTTTAAAAAGCCAAATGTAGATTTAAAAAAAATTTCTGCTAAGTGTTTATTCTAAAAATATTCTATTTTGCAGCTGTATCTACTCAGGGGAAAAAGGAATAAGAAAATCTGATTCCGTATCAAAACTCCTGCTACTGTATAAGTTGGGTTTAGACTGCATTATTCAGAGAGTAATTTTTAAATGTTTAAGCCATCTTACCCTAACAGTATTTCTCAATAATTATTCAACTATTTACCTCATTTTATTGGCTATAGACAGAACTATTAGATCCTTTTTTTTTTATAATTGCAAGTCTTCCCTTCCCCCACTGAAGTGGTAGCACATGGCATCAAGAGGGCAATAAATATTTAATAAATTACTTATGCGTGATACTCTGGAATAAATGCAGCATTGTTTTCAACAGCTTTTCTTCTGAAGTACAAATGACTTGTACAATCAGCAACAATATAAATGTAAAAATTACAATAATTTTATACTATGCATGGTGGCCCACTTTGCAGGGTCCAACTTACATGTAATGTGATTTACCTTATGAGTTATTCATAAAAATGGCAAAATATAAACATGATCTTTAGAATGTGTTAATGTCATTAAAATACTCTCATATACTTGCATATTTCTTAAAAGTTTACCTAGTTTTTGGTTTTTTTTTAATGTACTTTCTTATTTGGTCTTCTCAGTAAGTTGATCAGGAATGCAAAATATTTGCTTTTTTTTTAACAGATCAGGAAACAGTTTCCTGAAGGTGGGGTGACTTGCCCAAAACAACAGAACTAATGCGGACAAAGGCAGTCAGGTGAGCCAGCTCCTTGTGCAGGGCTCCAGAGCCTGAATACTGGGGTTCAAATCCCCAGCGCTCCTCTTACCCCGTGGTAGAAACCTGGAAATTATAGTAATGGCTTCCACATCAGGTGGTTGTGAGGACTAAACGGCATATGCCATGTAAAGCACTTAACAACCCAGTGCCTAGCATATAGTGAGTACTTAATAAACATCACATGTGGTGACTGTTGTATTGTTACTGCTATCTCAGAGCTGGCTAAAACAATTCTGACGTGGTTAAAAGGTTAAATAAATAACCATATAAATATCAAGAGAGATATTTTAAGATATCAATATCAAGAGATTAAAGTTTGACACACATTCTAGAGAAAACTGACATAACTAGGTGTCAGTGTAATTCTTGAGTCAGAGGTCTCAGGGAATGAACTGCACTGACTGTTCAATGTTTTTTAACAAAATACTCATTGATCTATGTCTTCTCACCATTCACTGGACACAGGTTTAAGGAATTTAGATTAAATTGAGAAAAAAAACTATACAAATTAAAACTGGTAAAATGGCAACAGTGCACGAGTGTCTGAACCCACTTTATCTGGGGATCAAAGTTCCCCTGTTTTAACTGCCACATTCCAGCCTGGACAGAATAGTTTCTGTGTAACTAACTGGCAAGTCTAACATTTTGACTGAAAGTTCACAGTTAAGAGCTTTAACATAATGTCTCTGAGGACAATGGGCTCCTCATTCAGGGCACGAGCAATCCTGATGGTGGGCAGGGCTGCACAGACTCAAGTTGATTCAGCCTGGGCCTTCACTGTTCTTTTTATAAAACATCACTGAGAGGAAATGGAAGGAATAGGAAGAGAAGAGTTACTATATTCATGTTTGGGGCAAATACATAAGTCAATATGTTTAGCAGTTCTGTGCTGCCATCCAGGAACACCAGAGAATGTTCTGTCATGGCTGCTCACTGAGGGTCAGAGCAGTGTCTATGTGATAGACTGAGGCACATCCAGGCAGATAGAAAGAAAAAATATTTACACTAAACAGAAAAAAAGAAGCCATGTAATTATCTCTTCCTTTAGGTAAAACCACACTGAGATTCGGTGGCATTTCTCTAACTATGCTTCACAAGCATATAGTATTATAAAATGTAAGTTATATCCCTTCCAAAAAGTTGTTTTACTTAGAAAAGACTGAAGAACAAGTTTTTCAATGGAGACGTAGCAGTGAAATTGGGAATATGAGTGAGAAGGGGTAGTCACAGGTTCAAATTTTAGCTCTATTACTTACTAGCTATCTGACTAGACAGCTATTCAACATATCTAAGCTCAATTTCTGAAACTAGTAAATGATGATAATGCCTACTTCTCTGGGTAACTATATTGATTACATTAGGCACATAAGATATTCTCAGCATGCTATAGTTATTTTTATTATGATTACCAATTACTATTACCATAAAAATAAATCAATAATAATAAGGATCTCTACATTTCTGAACAGAAAGGGGAATCATTTTTGGATCTTCCCATCACATTATCTTTCTCATTAACATTCACTGTCTTATAAAAGAAGGAAATCTATTCACTGAACCAAAAAGTGAATAAAACATATAGGAATAGGGAGTAGGGGAGTTTCTATCCTGTAAACCACAGGACGATTTACAAATTTCATAGCCTATGACCTAAATAATCCACAAAGCAAGCACCCAAAATTCAGAAATAGTTTTAACTCTGTTTAGAAAAATTTAACAAAGAAATTATTAGGAAAATCAAAATATGTCCTTTTTCCATGTATCTCTGTTCTTCAAAAAGCTGTTATTATAGAAAGAACCCAGAGTACATTTACTCAGTTGTAAGCAGATGTCAATGAACATGAGAAAATATCCCAACTTTTCTAACAAATAAAAAGAAAAAAATACTATAAGACTTGTAAGAAGAACCATTAATTTAACATGGTATCAGTGAAAGAAGGAGGGTTTATTAAAAATCAATCATAAAAGCCATGATCCTTCTTGTTGAAGAGCTGGGTTAGTACTCATGGGACCTGCTTCCTCCTCTCTTTAAAGCTGTTTCACTTTTCCTATGTGTCCTCTGTAGCCTATACAATAGACACATCCAATTTCAGGGTCTCATCCAAAAGCACAATGGAATAGGAAGAAACAACAAAGGAGAAAGAATGATTAGTTTAGGAGAAAAGGTTAACTTATAAATCACTAAAACTGTACTTTGTATATCAGAATTAGTAAATCAAAATTGAAAGGAACTATTTACAAATCAAAGAGAAAACATAGATTATTTTAATCCTTTTTAAAATGTGTGACTAAATTAAAATGAACTTATTTTTTAATATGCGGATATTATCCCTTACTATATAACATTTTATTGTTCCTTTTACCTTAATGTGGATAGAGTAACTTTACCATCTAGAATTAGGATTAAGAGAGAGCTCCAGAGATAAATTTGGACTCTGTCACTTAACTAGCTCAGCAATTGAGTTCTCATTTGTAAAAGAGCACTAAAGTATCTACCTCACATGGTTATTCAGGATTAAATAAGTCATACAGATAAAACTCTCAAAACAATACCTAACATATAGTAAGTGCTCACTAAACATTAGCTGGACAACTACATACTCACAAGCATTGTGGAAAAATTACTTTGATCCAGAAAATCCTACCCCAATCTTCTCAAATTATCTACTGAGCATCAGTTAGTTTGAAAGGTCTTTTCCAAGTCATTAACTCATTTAGTCCTACAAAATGTTTTAAGATTAGTATTATCTCCATTTACACAGAAGGAATGGAGCCTAAGGGACTGAAAGTCATATAGCTAAAAATGATTTTTTAAAAAAGGTTTCAGACTCAGTATTTCTGTATGACACTGTTTTCATGCCTCCTTCCAGCAAGATCCCACTCCCTGAGCTCCCAGTCACTCTCTCGAGTGATAGTCACCCAGAAGACTGACATATTAATTGCAAAACTTGCAATACAGCTACTGATGTCTAAAAGAGCTGGAGAGCCCTGGCTGGCGTAGCTCAGTGGATTGAGCGCGGGCTTCAAATCAAAGCATCACAGGTTCAATTCCCAGTCAAGGCACATGCCTGGGTTGCAGGCCACAGCCCCCAGCAACCACATATTGATGTTTCTCTCTCTCTTTCTCCCTCCCTTCCCTCTCTAAAAATAAATAAATAAAATCTTTTCTAAAAAAATAAAAGAGCTGGAGAAATTATTGGGTGTACCCCCAATACCACAGTCTATTCTTCAATTAATTGCAATCATCATTATAAAGCCCAATGGGTACTCACTATTTCTCCAAGCTTCACTACAGTTCCTGATTTTTTCACTCCTGCATGGTATGGTGCTACTGCTGCTCAGAGCTCCCAGTGAAATGGCTCCAGTTAGGAGCAAGGCCAGAGTTCAGAAAGGCATCCTGACATGCTTCCAAGTTCCTGCAAGAAAAGCTAAATGCTCCAAGATGCCACAGTGCATGCTTGCTATTACCATATGTACCCCACAAAAATGTTTTTATCATACAGATGAAAAGAATCATATTTGTTCACCAGAATAATCCATTCTACTGTCTCACTGTTTTCTCAGAGACTGTCACAAGTTTTCATGTCATTTCCTTCAAATGATGTTCACATAATCAAGATCATTATTTTTTTCACAAAGTATTTATTATCTAATGGAAATGCTTTTTAGTTAGGAAGAAAAGAATAAGCATTGGATGATTCATTTTCAATTATCTTCTACTACTCTAAAGTTAGTAAGATGTCTATCTTTTCTACGTTGTAATTCCAGTACCTAGCACAGCACCTGATAGATAGTAAGTACTCAGTGAATACTTCTTGAATAACTGACCAACTGGTTTGCAGATAGAAGAATGGCTTTAAAATGCCATCATAAAACGGCAAACTGAGAAAGATTTCTTTTTAAATTTCAGTAACCATTATCTTGCTATATCTGCACATCAGAACCAACAATTAACTACACAATCAACATTGTATATTCCCTTATGGGAAATAAAAAGAAGTACGAAAAAGAGAAAAGCTGATCACTGCCCTTTAAGAACATATATTCACTTTTCATGTGTCTGAGGAGTGGGGAAAGCATAGAGGAACTGAGAATTTCACACACTAGATTCCATTCTATCTTCAGGAGATAGGCCTGCTAATATTTAAAGTTGAAAGCTACTTTAAAAGAGCTATAATATATATCTATGGTCAAAGGATTACCATAGCTTTTATTTTATGTTTTTTTCTCTATCCATAAGGAAATAGGTATCATTTGCAAAGAGCAAATTATATTAGGAAAATTCAATATATAAAGCTGGGGGTTATTTTTTTGTTGGGTATGTCACTGAATCACTCCATTGCTTTCAATAGCAAAAGCATAAATTCAGATCAGATACTTCAGTGTACGAAAAAAACACACCTCATCACACTGAAACAATTCATTTTTTCTACTGAGTTTGAGAGCCACACTTGATTTTTAAAATGATAATAGTGATATAAACTGGACACGAAATTGGAATTCATATTTTCTAAATAAAATATTTTTCACACAATATCCTGCTTTCTAGACTTTTTAAAACTGCCCATAGAATTATCTTCTTTATTCTAAATACATAAAACAAATTATTAGATGTATGACATATGACAAATATATACTCACATTTCCTATTTGAGATTATAATTATAAAATACTAGAATAAAAGATACTATATGAGATATTTTAAAACAATATATACATAGCATTACACTGAAATCTAAGAGCTAAACTATATATAAGAATAATTTAGATATTGAAACACAATGTTACTACTCATATTTTAAGAGGAAGAGATTAATCAATCAAAGCCATTTAGTATTGAGAATTTTAGCATCTGGATTAACGTGTCCTATTATATTCTTCTCTTACTAACAATTTTTTTAAACAAAACACCAGATCAAATTAGAAGTACAAAATATCTTATTACCAAATAGAGTTAATTTATATGAGGTAGATTCTTGGTTATCTGTTTCACTTTGTTTTCTTTTTGTTCTATAACCTCTAAGATAAACCTGCTTAGGACTCACCTCCTCTGTGACCTTTCCATTACAGTCCCTCCGGGTCTCCTCCCAGGGAGCTCAGCAAATCTAACCAGGAATGTATTTGGTGAGACTGTTAGTTATATTTGTTCCACTAGTTTTGCAAGTTTTCTTTCTCATAAACATTGCAAATGACCACTGTCCTCTGTTTTCTATTTGTAAGTTATTTGAAAGAGGCCATCTATATTTTCACTGTTTTTCCCTAACTCCTTAAAATATTACAAGTGCTCATTACAGAGCTACTACTCAATAATTGCATTTCTCAACCATTTTCCACCTTTATCCCAAGTATTATATATTTTCATTGAAAGACATGTTTTAATAAGTACTATATGTCTACTTCCTTGACTACATGAAGTATGTGGAATCACAGCAATCGCATACAAACATAAAAAATTAATATGCCACATATATGTGTATACACACACTTTGGGAAAATGAAATGACTGGTAAAATGAGTAATAACAAGGCAAAGGTTGTTATTCAGTGACTATTGAGGAAATTTGCTTAACACCAAAAATTTAGGCACTTAAAGTATTATATATCACCAATAAAAATAATTTTAAAATTTTGTGACATATTTTTAATAAATAGACTAAACAATCAAAACTATTCTTCCAAGAAAAATCTTACAGAAAATACTGAGATATCTCTTCCAAGCATTTTGTGAGACTATAATTCAGTACTATTGGAGATATTAAGGAGAAAAAATATAAACCGCTTCAAGCTCATAAAAAGGTTTGGAATTTTAAAGTCTTGGTTTCCTGCATAAATACCATTGCCTCAAGTATTCCCTGCTAGACAACAGTTATGGGTATGTTCTCTTTTGTTTCCAATCATATTTATGTCTGGAATTTCTTTATAACCCAAATGAAAGATGGACAGTAATACAGTATGCTTTTGAAAAATGGACAGTAATAAAGTACACTGCATGCTGAGAAGAAATTTATATAAAAATCCACCATCTTTATGTTCCTAGAAAAGGATATTTCCTTAAGATACCTAGAAATACTGAAATAAGCATTATTATTTGCTCTAGTTCTATATCATTTGCTTCTTTAAAGATAGATTTGAGACATCACATAGCTACAATACTGTATTTTAAATTTTGCTATATTAATATTTTTCTCCCCACTTTTGGCAGAGTATTGTCCCTAACTTAATGTTCTGCCTCTCAAAAGAGAGATCAAGTCTTCCAGATCCTCACTCAGCACAGGTGGTAAACATTCCATGAACAAATGGTACTTGCTACCTACAATGTGTGGGCCCTGCACTGACTGCCAACTAAGAGTCGTATTCAACACTGAAAACATCTCACAGAGTGCCTAGACTATGACAAGCATGGTGTTAAGCACCTCAAAAGCACTTTCTCACTTCACCCTCGCAACAGCCAACTATAGTCAGTGCCCAATGGAGAGCTCAGAAAACCAAATCTTGGAAGATATAATGAATTTACATCACATAAATGAGTAATAAGTAAACAAACATTTGAATCTGCAATTGGTTCCAGAATAATCTCTATTGCTAATATGGATATTATATTGCATATGGTCTTACTGAGGTTAAAATGGCATTTTCTTACACCAGTACAGATACAAAAGAAAACAAGCATTGTTAAGAAGCAGATTTTCCCATTTGAGAAGCTTCCCTTGTATTACCTTAATAACACTCATCTGATTTGCTCCTAATGTTCTATACCCATTTAAATAATTTATACTCATTCATTCAACAAATATATATTACCTCTTCGACAGCACACTCCCACAGCATCTCCACTGATCTTGGTGTCGTGCACTTGCACAACACCCATAATTCATTCATCTATTTTCCCATCTACAATGGTGCCTTTTAACATGCTTTTGAACTTTCCCAAATTTAAATTATCAAACTAGAAATTAGCTACTAAAAGCAGTTGACATTAAATTTCTTCTAATACCGATAATCTCTGATTCAACTTAATCTCTGACGCATTCAGGTATGCCTTGATATACATACGCACATTGCATGACATTGATAAAACATAATTTACAAATAAATCTTTAATGTTATAAAGTAACTCTTACCTTAGCAAAAGGATTCATTTAAAGTGTCCTTTTGGAATTGAATTCCCCTTCTGAATTTAATATGTTTTGGTTTCTAAAAATTAAGCTAAGAAAAAGTTCTTAAATTTTTTAAAACAGCTCTTAAATAAAATAAGGTATGTAGATGTTCATTTTAAACTCTAAAAAAAAGCTTTAAAAAAAAACTTAGATGAGAGATATATATACCACACAAAAAAAAGTATACCACACAAAAAAGGAAAGATTAGTTAGATCATAAACTTCTGAACACTGTAGAAATCCAAGAAATGGAACTTAAACCAACTCCTCATAACCAGCTCCATCTTTTCTTTCAATAACTAACACAAAAAATAGTTGTTCTTACAACCAACATCAAACATGTTACTGGAATCAGGCAGGACATTTTTAAAGGATCCTGTTTCCCCCACAATCGATGCCATATTAGTTGACCACTTAAATAGTATTTTCCATCCACTGAAGAAGAGAAAGGAGTATTTTTATGAAGACCATGGCTGTAGATTGACTACTGATAGACTATATGCTATGAAAAGATACAAGAGAAAAAACTGGACTCTTGAATCAGTTGATCTCAATAAATTACAAATGATAACACAACTTTTAATTATGATTTTTTCTCTATATTTTTTTATGTAATTGCTTGCTACTATGTTCACAAAATAATGTTTCTCATTATTTATGCTTATTTATACCTGTGCAGCAATAAAACTAACGTGAACAACCAGAGTGTCTTTGGGCCTCTCTTAGACTCAGTACCCACAGCTGCAAAATGAAAAGGTCTCTAGGGATTCTTCCAGTTCTAAAATTATATGAGTTAAAGACCTCTTTCTTAAAAAAGAAAGCTTTTTATCTAGATTGAACACAACGATCTGACTATTGGACTTTGAATTGAGCAACATGAGAGTCTTACTCAAGAGTCAAGTTACACATTTTCTATTTCTCTTTAATAAATAAATGTATTAAAATCCCATATTTAATACGAGTACACTAAACTTCATTAAATATTGCTTAATATGTAGGGCATCACCTTTCTGCCAAGGTAACCAGAAGCCAAATCCCTAAGACTCGAAGCTAAGAGGGATAGTATAAGTCCTCAAGCCAATCTCCCCACCTGACAGATAAAGAAACTGAGTCACTGAGAGGCCCAAAGTCACCCAGGTACTTGCAAACAGTAGTAAGGCTACTAATTTTCTCCTCTTCCTCTTCAACATGCTGCTTCAATCACTGTGTGGCACAGAGTGAAACTCTACATCAGTAAACAAAGGAACAGAAGAAGGTAATTCCATTACTGAGTCACTAAATAATTTAGAGCCTAATTTTTCCTTTTTTTTTAAGGCAAAGACCTTATGTTCAGAAACTTACAGTTCAAAGTACATTAAGTAAAACCATGTCCATATGCAGATACATCTTCTCCCACATGCATCTTAAGAAAATAGCAAACAAAAAAAAATTTATCATCAGCCCCTAGAAAACAAAAACTGAAATTAAAAAAAGAATAGAGTAAATCTAAATTGTATATTTTCATTCCTTCTAAAAGGATTAAATAACAGAATTCTAAATGGTTTGTTTGTACTTTCCATGCAATATGTAGATTAAGCATGAAATTCTGTTTGGGACACTTTGACATCTGTTTTCAGTGCATTACAATGAAATCTGGGGACTTGATACATACATTTGCTGTAATAAAACTGTCACTAATCAGTGTTTTCCAAAATATTGCCCATAACTATTACTATTCAGTAGTCTCATTTGCATGATCTAATATTGTTGCTACATCGTGTTTTTTCCTGAAAATGTGTTAGCTGGTCCCAGGCACATGGTGTAAAATGGATGCAAACCACTCAATAATCTCAGCATTTCCACAGTACTCTGTACATACACATGCAATCTGTCCTAAAATTGAACTAATACTTCATCCTTCATGAAATATTTTCTCTGTAACTGGAACACCTAAGATTGAATTTATATCAACCTCAATAAAGAGCCCACATCAAGGAGGAAACCAAGCCTCATGGGGCTTCTACAACAGAAGACACACATAACCCTAACTCAGAAGTCCCTTCAACAAATCTGTTACACGCTGCTTGATTAGTAAGTGCACAGTCTGTTCATTAACTGAAACCACTTCTATGGAGTACAGAACAAAACTAAACCAGACTTTAAAACCGGGTCTACTTCACTTTCTCTAAGATTAATAAATAACTATCAATGACAGGTACCAAGAAACACCAGCTCACAAGGTGTTAACACAACCTCCTGGATACTAGAATGAAAAAAATGCTTCCACTTCATATTGCATTTATCTGGTGGGTCAGGAACAAAACTTGGATCTCAGGGGAGAAGTAATTCTGAGGCCCCAAACATGCTATTCATAAAAAACAAAACAAACAAACAAAAAACACAAAGAAACCACCTTACTGAAAACAACATGTCTACCTATGCTGACTCAAAATGAATTCCCTATTTCATCAGTACTTGGAATCATATTCACATTGCTTAACAGTCCAATATAATTTCATTTTGTCCTCCTATGAACTCATCTTAAACCTGAAATATGTTTTTCTATACACATGTTTTATATTATACAAATGTTAGATACAAAAAGCAGATTGATTGTAGGCCCTAATGCTGCATTTGTTAGTACTAAGAAGTCATTCCAAATGTTCCAAAAGGGATTAATGTAGTATAACGAGTCTATTTAATTATGGTAAGACCAGTGATCCTCATATTACTATAAGATGCTTTTCCCTTATTTAGAGACTGAACAGATATTGTTACATGATAACTGTAAGTCTTGTCCAAAAATATTAATGCTTCACTATCAGGAAATTTAAAGAAATATGTTAGCATCTCCAGGATGCTATGAAAGGCAAACGATATTTAAGAACCATGTACATGTTCCCATTTTAAGTCAATGTTAACTTTAGATCATAAGTGTAAACAAAGCTTATCCAATGTATTACAAAGACAAAATACCAAATCCTTCTGCCATCAAGACCAATAAATTTTACAAATCTTTAACAATTTTTAATGTACTTTGTTTTACATACTAAAATACATGCTTTTTTGATTTTTGTATATCCCATGAACAGAACAGCAACTAAACACAGGTATGTTCTCAGAAAGAAAAGGCATGACACAGATTATTAAAAATTATGTGCCAGAATCTAAACAAGCTAATCAATGTTCTGATTCTGCTTTCTGTACACCCTAGTTAGCCTTTAACTGATGAACAAACAGTGAGGTAACTTTTCCTATTAACTCCTGGCTAGAACATCATGGTATTATTATAAAATGCTTCCTATAAGAATATGATTTTTTTTTGCACTGCATCAATGTGACATGCATTTTAAAGTATTTCCCTGGTAGGGACTATGGGTATGGGCTCATCTGTCCACTTCCCAAACCTGCTGTGCAAAGTGAGGGTGGGGAGCAATGCCCTGGCCCGGACAGCAAGCACCATGACTAGTTCCCCAAGGATCTGGCCCACCAAGTTGCTTCATGATCACACAAATCCAACTGACCAAAGCTAAAGTCAAACACTAATCCCAAATCTAATATGGAAAGAAAAAGTAATGTTTTAACCACTTCCCATTTTGCTTCCAATTGTTCTTAGCAAAAGTGAAATCACTGTAAGAAATATTAACTTTTTTCCTCCAGAGATCTTTTAATTAATTTTCTTAACACCATAAAAAGGACAAATGGGAGATTGATTTAAAGGAGAAAAGTTAAATGGCAATAAAATCAAAACAATTCATGTAACTAATTAAACATCTTTAGTTTTCACCCAACCAGAGGTCATTTTTAAATAAGACACTTTCAGACTTAGATCTAAGAACAGCAGCTTGCTCTCTTCAAGAACAATCCAGTCTAGCCACATCATCATCGCTTCTGTCCAACTAAATCTAAAACATACATGTAGCTCTCCCAAATGTTGGCAATTTCATTTTTGTAAATAAAAGTCTTATGCTTTTACTGGAGTACAATGAATTATAGGGCATTGCAATAAATTACTTGCTAGGACTCATTTCAGTCGACACAAAAGTTGAGTTAATTACTCAGAGAGCCACTAATAAAACTATTTTATTCTTTTCTCAAATCCTTCTAGATTGATCAAGAAATTAATTCTCTGATAATCCTGATATGAAGAATTGCTAAAGCTTGTAAAGTAATTCCAATTTAAATAGATTTTAAAACTATACACAACTAGCCCTGGCTGGTGAGGATCAGTGGATTGAGCGCCAGCCTGTGAACCCATAAGTCGCCAGTATGATTCCCAGTCAGGTCATGTGCCTGGGTTGCTGGCTAGGTCCCCAGTAGGGGGCGTGTGAGACGCAGGCAAACACTGATGTTTCTCTCTCTTTCCTCCTCCCTTCCCCTCTCTCTAAAAATAAATAAAATATTTTAAGAAAAAATTATACACAACTAGCTAACTTCAAGTGCTTACATTCAGAGTATTTACTCATAAATATCTATACACATTACTGTGATCAGGACTTTCAATTTCTCTTTGGAACGTCTTATCACCTGAAGTACATAACAACTAATCGATGACCTCCTGCTTCAATGCCCAATCACTCATTATCTTCACTATTGGGTAGTTTCTCTGGAAGTCTACATAATGTTTTGTTCCTTTATAGAGAGTAATAATGATTTATTATTAATATTATTATTTTACTTACATTAATTATTTCACATAATCCTAAAACAGCCCTGTGAAGTAGGCATTTTGACCCCCATTTTACAAAGTGGAAAACCAAAGCACTTGGAGGTTAAGTGACTTGATCAAGCTCACAAAGCTGATAAAGGGCAGAACCAAGACTAGACCTCAAAATGCCAGGTTCATGCATTTCTATCTATGATCTCCAAAAACTAAAAAGCAAGAAGAAGGAAGATCTGCTCAACTCCCAAAGCATTCCAAAATTCAGAGGATGAGACAGAGTATTTTAAATTACATGTTATTTACTCCTCAATCTAGGAATGAACCATCCTTCTTAGGTAATTCCTGCAAGATCTAAACCCCACCTCTCTCTTTGTTTCTCTAACTTCACTTCTCCTCTCCAACTCTGCAACCCACACAGGCATGCACCCACCAATTACCCATGGGTCAGGAACTTAACCTCTTTAACTCAACAGCTGAGATATATTTTGAATTCTTTCAGTGGAAGTACTCAGGCAGACTTCTGGAAGAGGTCATTGACATTTTTTTTTAATCCTCAGGGGCTGGTTGCTGTTCTTGTACCACAGCCCCACCGCACATGATCCATTAGCCCACTAACCACATCCAAACCCGACTCTGATGGACTCTACCACTGAAGAGGCCAGTGAGTAAGAAGAAAGGCAAGAGAAATGTTTTAGAGAAACATAATGAGAAAATCAATCAGTCTAGATTGATTTCTGTAGGAGAGGAGAGAGAAACTGGGGCTACTAACTAAAATCAGATTCAGTGCATTTCATTCCCCCTTTCTCCTGAGAACTGTAGGATGCTGGATTATCAGTATTATTAATGCTGAAAAGCATTGAAAGTCCTTGATCTTGTGACCATTCCTGGGGGAAAAACAGTTTAAAACAACCAAAAGAAAAAAGAAAGGAAAGAGAAAGAAGAAAATCCATCTCACCCACCATTTCAGATACTTTTTAAATGGGAATAGAAGAACCTAGTACTCTCCTCCGGGGTCCCAGTGCCTGCACCACGTTGGGTCTCGTCTGTCAGTGTTTCCGCACACATGCATAAACAGCATGTGACAAACCAGTGAGGAAATGCACATTCTAACTTAAACTTCCTTTTTTCCCTCTAATAATTTAAAAATAAAATCTAACAGCTTGGAATTTAAATATTTAACCTGGCAAATATAGGAAAAATCATGAACTACAATGTCAGATTTGGCAACGAAAAATTTGGTAGGATAAAAATATCTGTTTTAACATTTTAGAAGGCATTTCCAATACTTTAAAAATAAAACTATTTCATTGCTTCAGAAGAGAACAGATATAAAATTCTCTATTTTTGCATATGAGGTCTTCACAGAGAATGGAAAAAACATTTTTTATATTCATTAAAATAAATATTTAATTTCTTATACTGGCAAGAATCTCCACAGTAATAAAATTTCAAATTTACTGACGGTTCACTATGTCATAAAATTTAGCTATTTAAGTCACAAAGGATAGGCTTCCACTAAAATTATGTTAGAAGATACTATATATAAAGTTAAACGTCACTCTCATTTTTTTTTAATTATTTTTGTCCTAAGTGTTGAGTACACAGCTTTTTCCAATACTGGACAAAGATTTATAGGGTGAAGTTTAAAAGTCAGTCATTGGACTTACACATTGGTAACCAAAAGCATAACTAAGTTTACCACTTTTACCCTATAAAATAACAGTAAAATATTTTTATTGTAACAGCTGAAAATGTTGAAAAGTAATTATTAAGGAAGCCATAAATATAAAAAGCTGAAAAGTTGACCTCAGAAGAGTGGGGAAAAGGAAATTGTGATATGCATCATCATACAACACAGAAACTAAAAATCTAAGCAGAAGAAATCCAAATACCTCCCAATGCCAAAATACTATCCCCGACCTCCTGTAGCAAGGAGGGCTGCACATTTGTCCCCATCACTGTCAGCAAACAAAAGAAAGTCACTTCTACAGCCAGACCATGGCAAACAGAAGACGTAGCTGCTGCAGAGGGACGCCTTGAATCCACTGGGGTGTAAAGTCAGGGCTGGGGCTTTTTGTCAGCTATTACCATAAAAGAATAAGAGGAAACAGTGACATTACTACACAATAGAAAGGTCAAACAGCTTGCAGCCATTTCATGACCCAGACAAGTCAAGGTCAAAGGATTCAGGTAGCAACTTAGCCAGGGCATAAGTTACAGCACAAATGAATTGTTTTAACACATCAGCTTTGGTCAATTAAACCTAACAAGGCAAGTTGCATCACGTAGCAGGGTTCCTGACACCAAGGCCAGAAGCTGAGACCGACCTCATAAAACAAGGCTTTTAACATAGCATAGCAAATTTAAGGTAATCCATCCAGAAACTGCAGATGTCAGAATAATAAAATACAAGTTGTCCTAAGCAGGAACATTTTTCACACTTCCGAATTCACTAATAGAGGGGTATACACTTCATATTGACATACTTGTATTATTAACATAGACATAAATGTAATCCCCTACTCTTATGAATTACAGAATACACCCTATTTCAAACACCTTTCTTAACATTTGTGCCCATGATTACATTTTTGTCCTAAATTCTACCATTCCCTGTTAACAACAATGTATTTCTCCATGTATGTTTTTAATATCAGTTTTGAAAAATCATGTTTTGAAAAATCTTCACCTTCATTCACATATTTATATCACAATATTAACTGATGCTTGTTAAATGCTCCTTTGTAATTTTGTGGGAGATATATGTATTTTAAAATTCAAGTAAAATTCATGAAATACTATTTGTTGAATTTTCTATTTTGGAGCTAACCATAATTTTAAAACTGCACATATTTAAATATTTTTTCCAAAGGCAATTCTCATTTTTTTTGCACTTGCTTAAACAAATCCCATTTTCAACCAATTTATGCTTCATCCATAACTTACTACATGTTCTGAAATGCCTTAAAATTCTGAAAATATACAACCTCCAGGCAACTCTCAGCCAGTAAAATTACTTCATCCATCACCCCATATTTTCAATTATATAGTCCTTATTCAGAGTTCTTTAATTTGTCTGTGATTCATCAATGCTGTCCTGTTTAAACTATCATCGTAAACAGAGAGGATATGTGTATCTAAGTGTTTTATTACAAACTATATATTTACACATAAGAATAGTTTGCATTCCCATCTTAGAACATTGCTTAAAGTAAATTTTTAGGATTTTGTGTGTGTGTGTGTGTGTGTGTGTGTGTGTGTGGCCTTCAATTCAGCCTCAAGGTTATTCCACCTCATTGGTTAATTGGTAGCCATTTCTTCCAATTTTCTGAATAATATAACAACCAAAAAGCCCAACCATTCAAGTCCCATTAGCCTCACATCCTGTAATGTTCAGTCTAATACAAACTAATCCCACAGACTCACTCCTCACTACATGCACTTAGTTTTCACAAGTTCTCTGCCGTCTGATGATCTGCTCTCTATGCCAAATCCTAACAACTGAATTCAGTTAAATTAACCACATCACATAATTAGAGTTCAAGAACCCAAGAATGTACTTTAAAATGAGATGACATACCACGTTGCCACAGAAAAGTGAGCATGCTTAAGAGGAAGCTCCCCTCTTGCTATGCTTGGCACTGAGGCATGCTGCTGTAATAACTCCAGTTTCCGATCACATAACCACACTAGTCCTTGAGATTTCTAAAAGTATTCCTCCTCCACAAGGATGGAAGAAAAAGTTAGAAAACTTTGCTTTGAACATTCTGTTGGCCAATCATTTGCTCTGCCACAGCACATACACTGAAAAACTCCTCAAGTGTCCCAAGTTCGACTTTCATCAACTTCAAACTAGCAAAGGCTATCCTTTGTTACACACTGAGAAGAAACTTCCACCCAAAATCCAATCTCAGAACAAGGGATCACCCTTGCCTTTGCCCATAATTTTCACATATTTAAGGATTTCCTATTTTAGTGGGAATTTAATGCTATTCTTACTCTCTGCAAATCTTCAGCTTCACACAAAGCAATAATTATTCCTTTTATTATAAAGTCAGTTATCACGGAAGCCACAGGGGTGACAGAAATGAAAACTTACATATCTCAACTTTCAGAATTCCAGAGAATTCTGACACAAGCGCTTATTGGGTCTCTCCCTCTTCAGGTGCTTAAATTCCAACTAGTTGGCACAGATGGGAAGAGAAAGAATGCTATAAGTTTTTTAAGCCCACTGGTCTAGGTTTTCCATCCAGTTGAGCATAATGAAAGTTTATGAAAAAGGCTTAGTACTGAGTCAGATATCTTGGACTGTTGTTTCAAATCATAGTGCCAAATTTCAAGGGGAAAAGTTAATGGAGGATTAAAACTTTAATTTCCTTTTGGCAGTCTCCTTCGAAATTCCAAATTTAGGAAAAAACAAGTAAATAAAAAATCCTACCAAATATATATTGCATCTACCTGTAGATATACCCCAAATGGGCCACTTTAGAAAACAGAAACTTTAAAGGACTAAAGCAGTGGTGACAGGGGAACTCCCTGAGTGGCCTGCCCAGCTCCCAGGCTCCAGGCACGTGTCACACAGCCAGTGAGCCACCGTCTGGGAGACCCAGCCATCCTCTTCTGTCACTGCAATTCACAGTTCCCCCCATTTATCAGTGTCCCTGAATGACAGATATCATTTCAGTTCTTTTACATATGGAGTTATTTTGCCATGCAAGAGGTGTAGTGTACTGAACTTGCAAATCCAAGCATATTACCTAGATGAATATTTTTAGTACAAAATGTGTAGGGCTGTGTTTATGGGGAGAGGACACCATTATGGAAGGATGCCTAACACCATCACTGGGATATTTTACCAACCTTTGCTGCCTCCGGAAAGTGGGTCACTATATATTTTTAAATATTTGAAAATCATAATTGATATCACAAATGAGCCCCTCCCTTCCCTTTGAAAAGTGAGATCATATTAACAGCAACGCAAGAGCTTAGTCTGCCATATCAGAACACAGATGCCAAGTTTTCCCAGCTGGCAAGTGGGGCCTCAGAGTTTAACTCTTGAGTTGTCTGGCCATGCTATCTTATGGCAGGGACAGCATGGCATAAAGAGCAAACTTCTGGCCCCTCAGACTGCGTTTTCTTCTTATCAGCGAGAAAACTGCTAAGTATCTTATCTTACAATATATGTTCCCACAAAGGTCTCATTAAGCTGAGGCATAAGACATGCCAACAAGAGCCCTTCTTTATCTGGTGAACTGCATGTGAGGCAGAATGCAAACAAATGAGCGCTAGAGTTCATGAGTTCAGTCAAGGACAGGATGCTGGATGGGAAAATTGAACAGTGTTCCCCTAAGTCAAACATGCTTACAGACTTTATGCTCTCTGAGCATTTCACAATGCCAGCACACCTCCTCATCCTAGAGAGCAGCCTCATTTTAACAAGTTATGAAAGCTTCATTTTCCCCATAATGGGAAATACCTGCAAATGAAGTGAAATTTATTAAAATGTTAAAATATATTATCAACTTGCAAACACTTATCTACTTAAGCTTTTTATACAGAAATAATTATTACCCAAAAGGACTCTAAAAGTCAGTGACTGAAGGGGGAAAATAATTCCTAGCATTTAACCTCCTTGCTAATGGTATGTGACAACCAGGAAGGATTCTATTTCAAAAACAATAACGGTTACAGCTTCCCCTCTAAACAAGTCATATTTTTCTCAACTTCAAAATGTACTTAAATTATCATAATGTTTAACAATAAAACAACAAAAGTTGCCATCTAACATTGGATCACAATTTTAAGGATACCACCAGCTAAAGGAAACTCCTCGTGATTTCCTAAGCGCCATGAGGTTCCTGGACTCTCCCTAAGAGCACTCCAAAACATGTTCAATAAGAGTGCAAAGTACAGTCCAAAAATCAGTTAGACTGACTTAGTCTAAACTCAAATCTGTTAAATTCATGACAACAGTTACTATCTCTTGAGATCTTCAATCTTCTTAGTGTGCTGTGATCTCTCTCATTCTTCAGAACCCTTCCCTGCCTCAGAAAGAGCCCAGTCCCCACTCCCTCACCCCACCCTGCTTTTTTCTCCTCAGGCAGGACACTGCCTGGTGAGTCAAGGCCTCCCAGAGGCCAGACTTCCTTCTGTGTAGCCCTTTGGGTAGAACTGCTAATCCTTATTAATTAACGAGATAATGGTGGTTCACTGGAAAGCCATATTAATGTTAACTATCGAGGAAACTTCAACCAAAATTATTTTAGCCTTTTGGTTGGTTTTACTGGTGTGCAGAACTGTGCACTAATAATTTGGCAATATTTTGATGCAGAATTGGAACACTCAGGAGTGAGTGATTTATATCAGGCCTTAAAACACAGCATTCCTCATTAAGGTTTTCCCATTTTTTTTTAACATTTACACTGTTACACATTACTAACTGGAAAGAAAAGTAAAGTCCTCTCAACATGTTACTATAAATTCTGCAAGTGCGAAAATCAAGGGAACCAAAAACTGTCTAAGTAATAAGCAGTGATGTGACTGAAAGCAAGAGTCAGTCATAACGAACACATTCCAATATCACCACATTTGGCTGGTCCTCTGCACCCTTCTCCTAGCATACCCCACACCCTACAGTGCACTTATGTCCCTGTAAGGTGTGCTGTGCAAGGCTTGCCTGCCTTTTGTTTTGTTTTGTTTTCTTTTGTTTTGCTTTGCTTTCATAAATGCAATAACAAAGACAATATGGGGAAAAGGTACCACCTGCCCAGGAATCATTGGACATCTTTAATATCTTTGGGAAAATGGGGGCCACTTTAGAGCTATTTTTCCCCTTTAATCTGTCACAGGCTTAAAAAAAAATTTTAAACCTTAAAAAAAAAGGGAAGGGTTTTATATTAGCTAAGGTTTGCTGCAGCAAACAAGCAAGCAGCTTTCATTCAGGGATTGTCAAAAACTTTCCAGTGTGCCCACTGCAATGCGGATGCCAACCAACGAATCAAAGGCATTCAGCAACTAGACAAAGAGGGTCTGATGCCAACCTCGGTGCCACTGGCAACCATTATTGGCATCAAGCACAGTGTCTGCCTTTTTTTTCCCCCTCGCCTGGCACTTCACAAACAAAATGGCGGTTCTTGTAGCAACGAAACAGCCGAGGGGCAGCCCTCTGAATCAATAACGTCAAATGATTTTATGGATTTAAACACAGTTACTCCCAAATGATGTGTATATTTCAGGTAAAGTGGGATGGGGGGTTACATAATTTTATAAATGACTACATTGAACATAACCCTTTACTAATGTAGAAAAATTGAAAAATGGACTAAATTGCGGCCAACCAGGATATAATGCAGAGAAGAAGCTGAGTAACAAAGAGATTTAGCTTTAAAGGGAATGCTGCCTTGCGGCCATGTGATGCAAAAGTCTAATGAACTATATATCAAAAATGATTTCGAAATGCATAAATTTTTCTCCAAACCATATCAGATGCAGATGTAGCACTACAGCTTGTGTCAAAGCTATAGTAGTAACTCTTTCCACATTTCAAAAAGGATGAGGCTTCTGGGCATGAAGAAGGAAAAAAAAAGTGTGTGGGTTGAACCAAAAGAGAAAGAAGGAAAAAGATAAGCATAGGAAGTTGGTCAACAATGGAACTTTATTATACGTTGGTCTTTATTTCATCCTTAGAAAAGATGCAGTTTATGATCTTGTATAAATAACCAAGAGGATTATTGACATTTCCAGATCTGGAAATTGTCAATATATTGTAACATCACTCCACACTGCAATGCGGATGCCAACTAACAAATCACAGGCATCCTGAGCTAAACAAAGAGGGTCTGATGCCAATCCTGGTGCCAGTGGCAACCATCTTTGGCATTCTCTCTGTTCTTTCTCATGTTTTCCTCCCAGTCCTTTAGAAGTGGGGTGAGAAAGAAAAAAGGGGGGAAGGTAATTCTGTTGCTCATTCTGTTGCAAACATAACATTTTTCTTTTCTGATTTTTCTTTCATGTTTTTCTTTGTACTTCTCCACCTGATTTATAAAACAGACTCAAGGGGGTTTTCGCACACTTAGAGGAGAAATAAAAAGTCACTGTGGGGATATGCAGCCCACCGACTGACTTCAGCCTTCTCTGTTAGGGTGCTTTCCTTAATCTACTGTGCTACGAAATGACACAATTAACCTTTATTTAACCAAAAGAAAAAAATATAAGTTTTGTAAAAGAGAAAACAAAAAAGCATCCTGATGAGATTTTTTTTAAAAAGCCCCCAGATGTTAAGAAGAAATGATGCACTGGCAGGTAGCAGAGGATGCAAATTCGATGCAGTGTAAAATAATGAAAGGTTTTACGATACAGCCTCGAAACAACAACAAAATCAATGTTTTCTCTGAAAGTGTGGTCTCCAAGAGTTGCTTAAAACTTTATGAGGATCATGACTGATGGTGCAATGCAGAAGGCATTTTATGCATTTTTCTTTCTTCAATCTATCTTCACAAAAGTAAAGGATATGTTCTTTATTGTCAGTTCATCAACCGAGAGAGTTGGCTGCCTGCCCCGGGAGTGAATATACATGCGTGCGCACCTCCAGGACTAGCCTTCGAGCAAGTTAAAATGTGAGCAGCAGTCAAATGCTTGCAAATCTTCCCTACACTGCACTAAAAAGTTACATGACCCACTTTTTAAAACTTACTTCTAGCCCTGATCTTCACAACACAGTTACAACACATTTACAAGCAATCCAACACATATGTACAGCCCACCTTAAAATGTCACCTTCTAGACAGCTGTCAATCAAATTAAGTGTCATGTGTCAATGAGCTTTTATTTTAGGACTCACAAGAAGGAAATATGTGTGCTCCTTAAACCATCATTACTTAGAGTTTAATTCTTAAATACATAGAATAAATGTAAAGTTTAATTTTTTAAAAAAAAAGCAATGTATGATGTCTAGCACCATTATTTAAAATCAAACTAAAAAATTTTAAATTACATTTAAGCATATCTCTAAAACTGTATCAAGTAAAGATAAATACAAAAAGCAAATAGTAAGTTACCTAGATTTTTGAGTCAAAGAGTAATTTTGGAGTTTTATCTTTTAGATAATAATAAAGTTCATGCCAATTTATTTACTGAACGTCAGATAGCCATCTTCCACCTGACCATCTATAAAGCATTCTCCCTACTGCCAGGCCAAGTTAGGAAATAACCCACCATCTGTAGCAGATCAAACTTCAGTCCACTTTTGGTATGCATTTTTTTAATAATGTTTTACTATGGATTGTTGCTAATACAAGGACATCTATATTCTGACACAGTTATTTGAAGAAAAGAAATTCTCACCTCCTTAAAGAAAACATGTGAAAAAATAAAATAGTAAAGAAACATATTTCGTCAACTCAAAAAAACACTAAGCAAAAATATCACCTATTTTTTAATTATTCAAGTAACATTTATATCATTCTCTTTATCAAGTATTTTCTAAAAAACAGGTATGGTGTGTGGTTTCTGCATTCTTTTTGAGATTTATTTTAAACCAGTGTAACTAGTCAACTTTCTGTTTTTGTTTTGTAAGGATAGCTGCAACTTTTCTCCTCAGTAAGTTTTATAAATTTACACTCAAGTAAACTAACAACATTACGTGTCCAAGTCACTGAAAAAATATTATAAGAAATTATTTAAACAACAATAATCCATTTAATCTGCAGTGAATAATATACAATAAAAAATAGGTTTGATAGAAATATTTAAATTAAATAACTTTAGATCTACATAATATATACTCTCCAATATTGGCTATCTTGAGCATTTTGTAATAGGAAATGTTAATTCTATTTTCAGTGTAATAGCACTAGATTCGTGAACAAAGTTCATCTCCCTCATTAGATATGAGGCTAGTAAAGTGAATTTGACTATTCATAAATAAAGTTACATTTTCAAATTGAGAAAAGATGACTAGATGCAAGCAATGTAGCCTTAGACAAAACGGTAAAGCGTAATAGACCACGTTTTTCAGACTATCCTGTGTCATTGATAAAGTAGATTATTTCAAAGACATTTGAAAACATATCTTTGTGGTCTTTCTTTAAATATCCATGCCTATCCAGGTATGAAAGCTCCACGTCTACTTCCAGGGCTTACACTCAGCAGTGGACAATCTGAGAGGAACAGGGCATACCACTCTGTAGAGGGAGTGAGGAAGGAGATCTAGGGGCCTTGAGGACCATTTAACCCAAACCACCAGATTCTGCCTGTATAAGGGATTTGTGGGCAGTGTCTGAAGTGCGAGAAGAAAGAACAATTTGCTCCTACCTTGCTCCTGCACGTAGTATGCCAAAAACAAATCAAGCTCCTTAACTGATACTGTGATATGATGTGGCTGGACACAAAGTGCTGGGTTTGTGCAATGTGGGGATTTCATGAGCCGCTCTCCATCGGTACTTTCCAAGGGGATGCCTTTGAACAGGATCACCATGACTAGATCCAGACGCCAGACTTTGTCTGCCTGTCGCAGGCAGTCGATTCTCCTAATCTTACCCTTCTGGTCAGGATTGGATAAGACACAGCACGGGTGTTTCTTGCCAGTCACAGTGAGCACAAAGTCCTCTCGGTACTCTTGGCGGATATCTTTGCGCAGTTTGGCCAGGAGCCTGGATGCCCACTTCTGTTTGATTTCAGGCTTTTCGCTGAGAAGCTCATCTTTGACTGCTCTTTCTTCATCTTTTGACATTCGCTTCTCGTGCTTTTTAAAGTACTTGCGTTTCCGAGCCTGTAGGTTGAACCAAGTATAGGCGATTGCACGGACATGTGGAAGAAGTGCCTCAATGAATGGGTGAAATTCATCCTGTGGGAGATGACAGGGAAAAAGACAATGTACATACATGGTCAGTTTAGCTTTAAAGCCTCAAAAAAAAAAAAGTCCACTATCCATTCTCAAATCAGTACAAAAAGTTATGCATAAAAATAACACTCTTTTCTTATTTAAAATGATCAAAATAGTAAAACAAGAAGAAAATCAAGTGTACCAAGCTGCCCCTTTTCCACCAAAATTCACAGGTTGATTCTCCCTCCTAAAAAGAAAATCAGGTTTATATTTGTATTTTCATTCGGGCCCTATCCCCTTCATTCCCACCCATGCCTCCTACATTCTTTAAAACACAAGCAACCAAGGTGCTTGGCACCTAATTTAATATTTAAATACTGGATTGACCAACTAACACTATGCAGTACCATTTTACAAAGAACACAGTGAGATTTTTTTTTTGAATCGGAGCAGAGCTGTTCAGAAGGCAGGAGCAGTGCCACAGTTCATTTCTCTTCTCTGTGGCACAGAAACACAAAGCATATAGATGCTCAGTGCAATGCCACACAGTTCCCGCTTTTGGAGCATGCTCTCAGCAAGAGGCTGCTGGTGGCACAAAGAGCATGCGCCATTAAACTTGATCCATTTTCTTATCAAACGTCCAACATTCCAACACTAAAACAGCACCATTCCAAGAGTGGTAACTAGAGAAACCGGTATACAGTGAGGGAAAGTGGGCAAAGGACACAGCTTGGTGTATCAGTGTCCTGAACAGAAGGTTTCCATACTTTGAGCAGGGCATTTGCTCCCTCCACCACCACCACTAGCCCCCAACACACACACACACACACACACACACACACACTCATACTCAACACTTTCCGGCTCCCTTGCACATACATACTCTCTTGCATTTTTAAATACAAGTTTCTAAAGTTGAAAATGAAAATTGCATGAATGTTCTTACAGCAGCTTTTCCTATACAGTCTGAAGCCCCACAGACTCGGTTAATTTGTTAACCGATCATATGAGTATGGCAATTATTCTAAACCCCTTAAAAATCAATCTGAGCTGAACAATGAAAAATGGCAACTTGGCACCAACTTTACATTCTTTGTGTCTCTGCATGCGGTGGCAGGGTGACACCAAGAGTGCACCCTGGTCACTTACTGCTTTTGTGGAATCGATACAATTCATTTGCTATGCACATGACTTCTCAGGCAGGACCGTGGGAGCATGTATGCATGTGCTTGTGAATCGGCACGTGTACAGACCCACAGTACCTATCCCCTGAATTAAGTGGTTTTACTCCAGGCTCTGGCATTTTTTCCTGCTTGTTTCATCTAAGCCTTTTTCAAGGAAGGGAAGCACAAGGAGATAATCTTTGCCTACAAATATTTCAAGTTACTTCCCAAAGCAGTCAGAGTTTCATTACCTCTTGCTGTATGTAAAACCTGTCTTATAAGCTCAGAAAAAAAAAGCCCTTAACATCTTTTTAAAATTCTTTTTAAGAAAGAAAGAGATTGTGATTTGTTGCTCCTCTTATTTATGCAGTCATTGGTTGATTCTTCTACGTGCCCTGACCAGAGATCGAACCTGGAACCTTTGCCTATTGGGATGATGCTCTAACCAACTGAGCTACCTGCAGGGCCAAAAGCCCTTAACATCTTGTGCACGCATGCTGCATGCAGATAATAAGCCAAGATCTCAAGCAAATAAGAATTCCCACCACAGCCACTTTTCTGGTCACATTGACTGTATTGTCACCCCAGCCAGCCACAAAATAACTTTCTTTAACTGATCACATCCCAAGTTAGAATTTACAGACTGATGATGGTCACCCTGAACTATGTGAAATAAATTCTATTTAGCTGGCAGATTGATGAATTCCATTAGGTAAAAATGATGAAAGTACAACTAATGACACTTTAACAAAGAAGGTGGCCCCTGAATCCCATGTAGTTAGGAATCCATTTTTATGATGAGGCTCAAAGTTTCACTGCTAAAGACTACGGCATGGTAGCCGTTTGCGGTTCGGAAAAGGAAGAAATGCATGTCTGATCCAATCAATAGTGCAGTTATCAAGTGTTTTAACATATTGCTGTAAAACATTCCTACAGCAGAATATGTATAAATCAAAATTTTATAACAATACAGAACACAGATGATTATATCACAGCATGAGGCATAAACAAATGCCACGGAGGAAATCATTAAACCGATCAGTAGTTTCCAGCAGAGATTTGAACAATTCAGTTACTATGCGAGCACATTAAACTAGGCCATGGAAAGAGTTAAACCACAATCTGTTCTTTGTGTGGGAAGGCAGCCCTGCTCACAGCAACCACAGCCCATGATAAGACCTCCCTATCTCCATACACTTTCTGATGCCATGCTTTCAGCTTCCACTGTAACTACAAAAACTTTGTTTATCCCTCTTAGAAATATATGCAAAAGGAAACCCTGCTCAAGGAAATGTGGACTTAAACATGCTTTTGGAACTCACTTCCTATACATAATCTGACTTTTACTATGATTTATTGATATGACTAAAAAGTGCACATATGTACACTCATAAACTAAAAATTTGAGAATGTAAAGAGTACATGGGGAGCAGCTTTATCTTACTCCTTTTACCCTCCCGTGCTTTTAGAGAAGCAAAATTATTTTAACAGATATTAAGCAATGCGGGAACTCTTAAGTACTTACATCCTTAAGTACTATGTTCAGTGACATTTCATTTTCTTATAAGACATCAAACATACTTTTGATTAAATTTGCGTTTCAAATCATCTGTCGTGTAACATATCTCAAAATTTGAATTAATTATTTTAAACAATCAAAATGCAAGTTGAAGGTTGAATTTGGAATTTCTGAGCAAAGGCACACAGAGCAATGTTTTTAAAAGTTGCCTTGCATTTTTCACCAGTGCTGCTAATATTTTAAAATATACTTTTTAAAAATTATTATTGTTAAATAGCAGTATCGAACTTTCGCAGTCCACAAAGTTGCCCTAATATCCTTCAGGGCTTTATTATTATGTGGACTCCATTCAAGTGAAACACTTACTGATAAGGAAACATATCCTCAAAAAAAAAAAAAAAGATGACAAGTAGAGGTCTGCTGTGTCATGTACGTTTCTGTACCTTTCTGCATTAACATGCCTAAAATGTCATCTCCTAAGTGTGACTGTTTTCTAATGCTAAGTTACAGTATACTTTTAATAATTTGAGGTGACAAAAATATGGAGCATAGTGACTGTCTTCATCCAAAAAAAATGATTGAGGTATTGAAATGTCCTAATTAATAGCTTATCAAAATAACACTTTAAACAATGATGAAGATTATTTTTTAAAGCAAAGCATATTAAGTGATCTAAGTCTAATTAATGGCTCTATACTAATATGCCACATTGCTTTCTCAGAATTTTTACTAAAATACATTGAGATGCAGTAATTCTCTTTTAAAACTTCCTCTAGTTTAACCAAATTGATAAAATAAATAACAAATTGCAAGTTTCAAATATAAAAGCTAACAATCCTGATTCCACTTAAAATATTGATTTTTCTTCACAGAAACAATGGTTTCCATGAAAGGAGTGGAAAATTAGACCAATCTAGATGTTAACGAATAAATACTAGATGTTCCTGGAGCATTGCTATTTAACAATAAACCATTTAAAAATGTAACTAAAGAACTTGAAGGACAATGGAAAAATCAATGCGATCATGACCAGTGAAAGTTATATTATTAGGCATTTACATTATTTTTAGAAAAAGCAAATATTAAATCACACATGATGGTTCTTAATTTTCCATTTATATCCGATTTACACTGATGTACAAATACTGATTCATATTGATTCACTGATACTTTTTGCATAACATTTTGCTACATATCAACTTTAACTGTGGCTCCTTTGGAACTAAAACTCTTTCTAAAACATAGATACTTTATATCAACAACTAAAACACTCTGTAAAGTTTTCAACCAATTAAAAATGTTTCTCTATTTTGTATTTAAAGATCAAAAAAAAAGTTTTGCTACAGTTATCAGATTCTTCCAATACAAAACCAAATTATTGATCCGATGCAACAGTTAATGTAGCCATACTTTTGCAACACTTTATATTTCCTATAGAGTCACACAGAAATTATTACTTAAGTGAGAATTCTAAAACTAAAAATTCCTTCTCTAGTATAGGCCTTAAATCCCCAAAGCAATGTTAATACATTATCTCACATTAGATTTACATTATTAAAACAGTAGAGGATATTAGTCATCATGAATTAGTGTTGGTAAGTGTATATTCTTGAATACTAATATGATAGCTGAATGATGATGCAGTATAGGCTACTAATATTCCATATGTCACAAAGCTTCAATTTTATTTTTAACATATACAAATTAAAATAAAGTTAGTGACTTTTCAATCCATGTTTAGAGGAAACCAAAAATGCAATGTATGTAAACCACTAGCAATGTTCTCAGAGGCCAATGTGGGAAACAATATAGAAGAGTAATCCTGTACAGGTGAGACTGAGTTAGTACTTCGTAAGCATACAGTTTGTCTCAATTCACTTTATTTGAACACTGCTTCAATAATGTAAAAATAATATCAAATGGATGTAGTTTACCAGAAAGAGAAAAAAACCCTGATGATGGGTAATATGAAAGGTAACTTTTACAACTGCAGGAAATTCGTTATACCTGAAACAGTTCAATCATCGTCTTTATTGGTCATTATTCATAGCTTTTAAAGGACAAATAGCTCAGTAACTCATTTTTCCAGTTTTGTTAAATTAAAGTGTACGTTTACTTGCTGAAAACAGCCATATCTAAGTTAATCATACTCAGATGCCAAACAAAATATAAACAATAAAAAATGTGTCAGCCAAAAAGCTACAGGACTGTATCCAATCACTGAATAAGCCTTATCATTGTTTTCATCTTCATTCACAATTTATGAATGCCTCAGTCCTTTTGAATCACAATGGCTTCTAATTGTCATACAACTGAAATCTTAATAATTTGTCCATTATAAAAAGTCATAATCATGGTATTGGATTTTTAAAAAAAATTTAACACACAAGACGAGGTGACACTTCTGTAATTATTTGTTATGCCAATACCAAAGTAAATGGTTATCAATTACCAGTGATGCTACATTGTCCTAAATGCTAAAGTAAACTGTCCCACACCTTTAGAGGTTTAAAATACTCCTTCAAAATAACAACTCTGGACTAAGATATTTAGTTAGTTCTTCAGTTGGTTAGTCAGCTGGTCAGCGATAAAAACTACCCCAGGTAAGTGTGTTCCATCTTGCCACTTTTCCATTTTACCGTCTGGTTTAAAGTTGTACGAATTCTGTTCTTTAAAGAAGTATAAAGCCAGGATTTTTTTCATATCATTGTTCCTAAAGTCTTGAGACAATTTTCAAAGTTAATTTTTTTTAATGACTTTACTTTTCCAGAATTACTTTCTGCCTTGGGAGCTACACCTAAATATCGTCAAATGAACAGGTCTCCACGGAACATCTTCTAAAAGTCCTTAACTTTTGCCACGACCAAACTACTTGGTGTCAAGGTAAAAACCACCTTTGTGGTGTGCTCACTGTAAACCTCTAAATGCAGATCACATCACGAAAGACCAGAATTTTAGATCCCCAAATTAAGCAAAGGAATGAGTCCCCGGACCACAACCTCTGACTGGCTTCGTCGCCGGCCACTGCCTGCAGCGAAGTCCAAAGGCGCCCGCAAGGACTCGTGCTTGAGTCCCCTCGTCCAAGTTCACTGGTTGTTTATAAGGGCTGAGTCCCCCACCTAAACCTCCTCTACAGCCGAGCCCGCCTCAGGGCGCGCGTGAGCGAATGAGAGGAGTGGTGGGCACCCTGGGCAGGGGCACCGCGACGCAGCAGACACTCAGGGGGCCGCGCCGGGGCTAGCTCTCCTCCGCCCGGGTCCTGCCCACGGTCGGCCTTCTCGCCCGGCTCAGTCGCCCTGGCAGCACGCGGGCGCCCGCTCTGTGTGCCCAGAGCGCGGGGCTGAGCGCGCGCGGTGGCCGTGAGCTAGGGGCCGCGCACCGGCTCCCGCACCACCGGGTAAATCCCCAGGCAACTCCCGGCCACTTTTTCGAGAGACGAGGGTTGCGGAGGTTAACTAAAGCCTTTAATTGTCCGCAGATGAGAGCAACAAAACAAACAAAACAAAACAACAAAACAAAAGGCATTTCGGGCTAGAGAGAAAGCTTGAGAGAGCTACCGAAACATGTACCTGAGTGAGACAGATGGGAGAATACATCATGACTTCGCCTTAAAACGCGCTTTCCCGGAGATGCCCAAGAAAATCTTCGAGAAGCAAGAATTTCATCTATTCATTTTACAGTCATCTGAGCCCCGCGATGCGATCAATCAGGACGGGGTCTGCGCTGGATTACCGCAACTTCACAGCAAACCCAGTCCTCCTTAAATAGCCAAAGATTCAGGTTCACTCGGCGTGCTAGATTTCCCGGGGTGAAATCCAATCTACAGTTTTAGACCTCTTGCAGTTTGAGCGCGCTGGCGGTGCTCGCCGAGGCCGCCGCAGCCGCAGCCGCCGCCGCTGGTGTGGGTTGCTTTTCGCCTGGGTTTGGGGATTTGTTTTCTGTTTTGCAGTTGTTGATGTTGTTGGGAGCTAGGCAGTGCGCGAAGGTTCGATGCGGGTTGGATTGGGTGGTGGTTGGTGGTGAAATGCTTTTTTAAAAAAGGCGGGGAGGGGGGCGCGGGAGAGAGGGCGGGAGGAAGAGCGAAGAGAATGTGTCACCGCCCTAGGAAAGTTCAAGGTTACAGCCCCAAGCTATGCGGCAGGATCCCCGACTGGCGATCGCAGCGAAACTTTGCTGCGAGCCGACCATGTGTGTGCGCGAGAGGGAGCGTGAGCGAGTGCGCGCGGGTGGCGGGGCGCGCGCG